>NW_024581127.1:25017788-25076218 GCF_017639235.1 Corvus kubaryi
CTCCCGCCCCGACCGCTCGCACCCAACTTTTCCTCCTGCAAGAAACTGTCCGGTTCCCTGGACTTCGGCGGGAGCCGGGAGGTGGGGGGGAGGGCGAGGGATACCGCCGGGGGTGGGAGCCGGGAGGGTTGTTCGGGGTGGGCTCTTCATTATTTTATCTATATTTTTCATCTTTGGCCATGCAGCCTTCCTCCCCCCGCCCTTCTCCCGCTCCCCGCCGCCTCCCGATCGCAAGTTTGGGTGAAGGGGGAAAAGCAGGAGGAGGGGGGGGAACATGTCTACGTTTGTCTATGTCGACATCAGCAACACAAAATATGGCGTCCGCTTTCGACAGGGCGTTACGTAGAGGCGAGCAGGGGATTTTGTCAGCGCGGTCCCTGACGAGGAGCCGCGGGCTCCCGGGCCGGGGGGGCAGAGCCGCCCCGGGGCGCGGGAGGGGCCCGGCGCCGTCGCCGCGCGTGGCTCCGCGCCCGCGGCCGCACTTGGTAGTGGTTTCTTCTGGTTTAATTTTTGATTAATTTTTTTTTCCCTCCTGCCCTCCCTCCCCTCTTTGGCAGCCCCCTTCCCACTCGTGACGCCGTGGTCGTGGCGCGGGGCTCGCTGCCGGTAACTGCGGGGAGCGGCGAGGCGGAGCGGCGGCACTGAGCCGGGACCGCGGCGGGGAAGAGCCGGGCGCCCCGCTCCATCCCTCCTCCACCCTCGGTGAAAGGCTTTGCCTTCCCGTGGCATTTTATTTTCCGTGGAATGGGGAGATTTGGGGAAATTCGGGCTTTGGCACGTTGCATCCACTTTTGTTTTTTTTTTTTTTTAAATGAGGGGTGACTTTCCCGTTTTTTTAGCCGGTTTCCAAAGACATCACAGAACCGTCTCCTTTTTTTTTCCTCCTTCTCTCTCTCCCTCTGGGATGAAGGCGACAGGGAAGGACACTGATTCATTCTTCCCCTCCACCCCCCCCCCCAGCCCCCCCCCAAGGAATAGAACTTGGAAATGATACAGGGATGTACCTGTCTGACTTTGGGGTATCCGTATGCCAAGCTCTTCCCTGAGCACTTTTGTTCGCTCAGAGCCTGGGAATCCCTCCTGAGGGAGACGGCCGGGGGGGCGGGGCATGGCTCTGATTTCCTCCCCTCTTGGCTGCCCGAGCACCTCTCCGATGGCGGCTCTCCATCCTGTCTTGGGGCAGGTGCTCCTTGGAAACCCTGTGAACTTGTGAGTGTCCTGCCGTGCAGGGGAAACCCACCAAAAGTTTTGGATTGGAAGGTGGAGAGCAAAAGGGGAGAAAACATTCAAAGAAGTAGGAATAGGAGGGAATAGGAGGGAAGAGGAGGGCTCTTGGCTGGGTGTGAAAGTGATCAGGATTGCTGGGCATCAGCAGTTCCTGCCAGCCTGGTCCCGCTGCAGCAGCGCGGGGAGCAGCGGATGAGAGTGGCAGAGTGTGCAGTGCCTTGAGAAGCTGCACCTCTGGCAGCACAGGGCATTTTCTGCAGCAGTAGCAGGGTCACAGCACAAGGCTGTCAATGAGATGCCTTTTTTTTGTTTTCTAACTACAGATTAAACTTTGTGCGGGGTTTGTCCCTCCTGGCCGGGGCTGGGGTGGTCGTGCAAGCACAGATGTGACTAGAGGAGGTCTGATGTGTCTAGCAGAAACCTCGTGCATGCAGCCTTACTGGGAAATGGCATGTGAATTAAGAGCAGTGTGTGCTGCCGTGGTTTTATTAGACCAGCAGATGAGTAATATTATTGTTTAAGAGGTATCTGTGACCGAAGTGCTTTGCCAGTGTAATATATTTCTGTCCCGGTGAAGCCTTTCTAATGTAGATGTGGCTTCAGTGTGTTGTATGAACTCAGCAGCTCTTTGAAACAGAATTGCAAATTGATCTCCCGATCAGGGAAAGCAAGGTATTGGCCAGCAATTGGGAAGAATATAAATGCTGAGAATTGGCTGGTCATTATTTTACTTTGCCCTCATATGTGTGTTTATCCCCTCAGACTTCTGCAGAAAGTAATGTCCAAGAGCTCTCCCATGTTTATCCTCTGTTCTTGTATCCGTGATAAACTCAGTGCCAGAAAGCATGGATCAGTTTGTATATCTCAGTTATCAGCCCAAAGACCTTGTGATTACTCACCTTTGTAAAATGACATTTTTCCTGCCTGTCCACCCCAGGAGTTCACCTGTCAGAGTTTCGTCACACAGGACATTGCCTGCTGTCAGTGTTTGAAAGTAGCACACTCTTTCCAGTCGTTTTCTCTCAAAGTACCACTTGTTTTTTTCCTTTTCACTCTAGTTAAAATCAGCAATTTCTAGACAATGTCTGTAAAGTGAATAATCCATTATATGAAACAGCCCAAATTTGTAGTATCATATTTGGGTTCATTCTTCTTGTGGGGGGGAAGTTTTATTGTGTTTTTATTAAAAGTCAAAAAAAGCCAGCATTAAATTTAGTAAAGTTACTAGCTTCTTTTTACATTTTCAAACCAGTTTCAAACTGCTCCAGGCTGGAATGAGAACACAGCAGGTTTTGCTCATCCTCGTAAAAGACAAAGAGTTTAATGCCAGGCATGACATCACTGTATTTGCATGTGCAACATCTTCAGGTTTTATTCCTTTTTGCTTTGCCCTAATTGGATGATCTTCAGAAATACTATTTGGAGTTTCTTCTGGCAGGGATGTTTTGATCCATATCTAAATTATTTTTCTTTGTGTCCACTTAAGGAATGGAAACATCCACTGAAAATAAATCAAAAGAGTGTTTTAATTAGAATTTGTTCAGAAACATGCAGTGTCAAAACTGAATTTCCTGAGATTTCAGCATGGCTGTCAGGTAAAGCTGCGTTTACATTTTGTGTGGAGTGTAATTGTAGTTCGACTTTCTTTCAGGTGTGAGGGTAATTCAGCAAGTGTGTTCTTTCCCTAAAAGTTACTGCACATCTGCATGATGGTATCTGTTCATACTGGAAGTAAGTTAATAAACAAAAATTGTCATTAAAGTAATCTATAAAGGCTTTAACTTAAAGCCATTAAAATAATTGCTGCTCCTCTGTCAAGGTGTGTTTACATGTGTCCCTTCATCTGGAACTAATATTCGTGGTTAGTTTATCAAGCTTTCAAAAATAGATCTGAAGTTTATGGGATGTAATGGTACATTTCAGTCCCGGGGTAACAGTAAGTTGGGTTTCTTTCTGAGCAGCTGAAAAAGCTGTTGGTTTCCAGAATGTTTCAAATACTTTTCATACAGGGTAGTATTTGAGAGTTTAATTTGTGAAGATGTAGCAAAATGGAAATAAAATAAGTTGGGCATTTGGAAGATGAAGGGAAGAGCATTCAATTCCAGCCTTGCCTTCCAGAGACAGTTCAGAAATCACCAAGCCAGCCCTCTCCCCAAAACTGCTTTGCAAGGCAGAAGGGTTGTTTCATTGGTTGTTTTGTTTTTAAAAATTAGCATTTGGGGTTGTTGCAAAAATGTTGAGTTTGAAAATAAGACAATGCATTTGGCAAGCTTTTTTCAGAACCATGAGACTTCAAACCAGTTTCTGAAGTGAAAACTGAATTTTCCGTAAGCTGAGTTTATGTAGAATGACCAGTATTGTGAGTCTGCTGGTGCAACTGAGGGAGAGGTGTGAAATGATTTTGTGTATTTAGCACTGCAGAAGGCTCAGATCGCTGGGTTTTGTGAGCAGAGAGAGAACGACACAGGCAAGGAGAGAAGGTTTAGGTGTTGGCAACCAGGAGGGGACTTCAGAAAAGTCATCCTGGGAGATTCTGATAGCTGAGGAGGTGGATTATGGTGCAGTATCTCCTTGAATTCATGGATGAGACTGCACATGCCTGGCCTGCATTGGGCAATGCCCCGATGGGGCTGGCGGTGGGAAGGCTCATGTCAGTGCTTGACAGGGGAGCGGAGCGTTTGCCATCTGGAGGAGTGACTGAGGAGGAAGGGTTGGGAAGCAAATGGGGAAGAAGGTGGTCTGGAACACCTGCATGGTTAGAAATCACACATCAGGAGTGGAGGGGGTGAACTTGCAGCGAGTTTTGACAACCTTTTGCAAATTGGCCGGGGGCGCGGGCACATGCTGGGTGCTGAAAGCAGGGCACAGGCAGGGAATTCAGCTTTGCTCTGAGAACAAGCCTCCCCAACAACATCTGCAGTTTATAACTTCTCCACATTGTTGTGCAGCAGGGACCCGATCTAGCAAAGTGGAGCCTGCTCACCACTTGTCTGCCTCTCAAATTAACTTTTACAGACTTACTGGGAGGAATTTGCAGATCTCTACACCTCCCACCCACACAGACTCCAGATTAAACAGTACCATGGTCCAGGCTCGCCCTTGGATTCAGTTTCCATCTGCATGGTTCAAAAGCTCTGAAATCGTGTAGGTCTCTGTCTCATGCTGCCTTTATTTGGGACTGCCCAGTCTGAGGGTGGAAAGGGACCTTCAGATTTTTTCCTTATGTCCAATCTAAACCTACACTCTTTCAGTTTAAGACCATTGTTCCTTGTCCCGTCACTACAGGCTTTCATAAAAAGTGAGAATGTGTATGTTTAATATCTCATAAGGGAAGGTACCCAGAGCCTTGGAGCACACAAGCACTTTGGTCTGGTCAGCATCCCACGAGCACACCAAGAACTTTATCCTTGGGTGAATGTGCTGATATTTATCATCCCAGCCCTGTCTCAGTACGTGACATTGGCAAAAATGTCCCTTTGCTGGTGTAACAGCCCTTTTGCTGATGGGTTTTGCCAGCACAGCTGCTTCAGTGACGTGTCCTGCCCTGGGCTGATACAACGCACGACAAGCGTCAGTGGTACAGACCTGGAATGAGATGTGCCCGTGCAGACATTCCTGCTGTCATGTGCTTGTTCAGCTCTTGATGTCTGCGCATCAACCCTCCCCTCTGGGAAAGCCTTGTTACTGCTGGAGTGAAGCCGCAGTTAAGAGCAGACCCTCTTGCAGGTACAGGCACTGTAGGCTTGGGATCACAGGAATGGGCGCATCTCAGGAAATGCAAATGGCTCTGTGCAAGTCACCGAGTTTCCTGAAGACCGGTATTACCTGCCCACAGTGTAATTCAGTTCACTTGGTAAACTCATCCACAGCCTGAAATTCATCTTCTTCCCTGGAAAAATGTTGCAAGATGAAAAGCAAAGTTACTTGCCTTGTGTTACTCCACTTAGCAAACCCTTAGCTTTGGCTTTGCACAGAAACAGCCATCTGCTTCTCTCCCTCCTTTCATAAGTGACATGTAAAGATACAAATCTTTAGTGTTAGCTTTTAACCTGTACCATTTTGATGGTGTGATTTACAGTGTGGCCCCAGTTGGCACTGGTGGAGGGGACAATTAATTTCATGTGAGCAGTGGATGGGGTGGGATGGGAACGTTTTGCACTGCTTTTCATGTCCTATAAGAGGCCCGAAATCTTGGGTTTTCCTTCTCTTTCTTCCCCCCATTCTTCCTGTCCTAACCTTATTTCCCCTCTTAAATATTAAATATTTTTTTAAAACTTGCAACCTCAAATTACCTATTTATTTTGGCTTCTCTTGTAGTTGATTGTATGTTGTTCCCACAATTTTCTAATAAGTGTTAAAACTTCATGTTTCACTCACTGGAGCTTAAAACAAACAAAAAAACCCCAACCAACAAACAAAAGAGATTTTCTTGCTTCTTTTGAGTCAGTGACTGTAACTAAGGAAGCCTCAGATTCAGTGTTACTTAACCTCTTGTCCAGTTTGATGAGTGGAGGAAGAAGTCCTGTGAGCAAGACTGTATAGGGAAGAATGTGGTTCCTTTCTTTTAAGTAGAATCTTGTTATTTGTGGTTTGGGGTTTTTTTAAATACCACCCAAAAAAAGCAGGTTCTGAGCTGCTGCTGAAGGCACCCTCAGAGGGATTTAGTAAAATACCAGTATGTCTCAAGAACTCTGTGCCCCTTCCCTTGCCTCTGATGTGTGTGTTCCCTTTTCTCACTCCAAGTTTTGGACATCTCTTTTTTACATTTCTTAACCTAATTTCATGCTTATTAGTTTCAGTTATTTTATGTTGCACTTGACTTTGATAGCAGAAGTGGGAAAATACTTGTTCTTTTTCTTAAATCTTATTAGCAAGACGAATATCCAATAGGATACCAGTTGGAAGCAGTTAAGTTTAGTAGGGTTTCAAAGTGTGCCGGGAGGGTGGCCTGGAAAGTGGTGCAGGGAGGTTTTTGCCTCCTCTCATTCCAGTGAAAGCCAGTACGAAGCAGAAAGCGGCAGTATCTCCAAGCTTTGCTGCCGGGCTGGCAGAGCACTGCTGATTCACTTTCACACAAAATGAAGGAAAGTCCTGATGGTTCTGGCCTCAAGTGTTTCTGGGGATATGCCTTCCCCACCCCTCTTCCTACTGCCCACCTCAAAAGAAAATATGTCTTGTTGTGGGGTTTTTTGTTCATCATCCTCTTGAGCACAAGCTGTCAGGCATCACAGGGAGTTTTTCCTTTTCTTTTGTCTCTCCAGAAACTGATTTATTTAAATGATTTGCTGGGAGCACACTGCTGTTAAAGGCTTTGGTGCTTGTTGTCTTTTGGACTTTGGTACAGTTTTCTTGAAAATTGTGGAAGATGGGATTATCCCAAAGAATCACGGCTTCCCCTGAAACTGTTTTTTTCTGCATTTTTCCAAAGAGATCCCCTTTCCTGGTCTTCTGTGAAGAATGTTGTTTATTTCCATGTGATTAAAAGGCGAGGAAGTTGTTTGAGTGCTCAGCTCCCTCCTGGGGAGAGCCCTTGGCTGCCTGGCTGGAAGTCCACGTCTGTCACTGCTCCCACCCATGGGACCAGCAGACCAGTGCCCTCCTTTTGCTCAGCCAAAGATAGTTACAGAGTCCTTTACCGCTCATGTATTTACTATCTGGCATCCCCATGTCATCTCTTGCGGCCTGTCACCATTATGATGCTGCTTTTCATTACCATCAAGTGATATTCAGTACCAGGAGTCATGACCTTGCAGTTGCAGATTTTTGAGATCCGTTCCTCACATCTCAGGACTTTGCATCCTTTTTTTTTTGAGACAGTAGCCCTTTTACCTGGGCTACTTAACCTAAGGCGCAGGTCCTCCCAACCTGTGCTTGGGTACAAGCATCTTGCTAGGAAGGTACCAGCTCCACTGTGTGACCACTGTGAGGGCTAGGTTTAGTTTTCTTTGAGAAGCCAGCTGAAAAAGCTGGCTGATGATGCTGAAAAAGCTTCACGTGGGGTTTCCAAACCAGGGAAAGTGCCATGGGTTGCCACATGGAAGAGTTGGCAAATGCGTCAGTCCCCAGCACGCCCATGCCGGACTGCCGAGGGCAGGGGCTGCTGGCCACTGAGGACCTGCAGGATTTTGCCCAGCTTCAGCAGGTAGGAAATTCCCAGCTACAAATGGTGATGAGTAAATTCAGAGTAAAGTGCTGCCTAAAGAAGCCTTTACTTCTCTCTACCTGACTGGGATTCTTGAGCATAAGAGAGGAGTCGGCTCCATGTGTGTTTTAAAACAATTGGAGTGACAAGAAAGAATGATGTGTTTGGAGGGAACTCTTTTCTTAACTACATTTAAATAGGCATGTCTTTCTTTAGAGCATCCTCACAATTTTACTGTTGCTAAAATGGTTTTCACAGGATGCCCATTTTCTGTGTATCTGTTGGCTTATTGTCTGTGTGCCTTGGTGATGTCAGGGGGGTGAGGTGGTTTGGGAAATACTGCTCAAGGCAAACACAAGCTTCAAGATCCATGCTTAATCAGATAAAGGAAAAAAATCTTAGCTCTCTGAAGGATTTTGCTTTCAACCCTGAATATGCTTGAGTGCCTTAGATTCTGTTTGCTTGTCCTGTTGTCCTGTTACTGAACTTATTTTTATGTGTTTACCCTCTGTGTGATGGTCCAGGAGAGCGTGCGAACTCTCAGTACGTGTCCAAGTCAGGAGAGGAGTGTCACAATGTATTATTTATACTGAAAAGAACTTGTGCATAGGAATGATCTTAGCTCCAGCCCCATCTCTCCTGCAGCAGCAAATCAGAGCACTGAGTTGGTGGATTTAAAGTTAATCTCCTGAAATCTGAACTCCTTTTTGCTTCCTCTGCTCTTTCTTCTTGGTGAGCAGTGAATGGTCTTGTTCTCACCACAAAGTGCTCAAGGGTGAGTGCTTTCAACCTCAGGGTCCACAGCCCTAGGGTGCAAGCGGTGAGCAGGGACCAGACACCCTTTGACACCTGGCTTCAATTCCATGCTGAGCCCTCTGCAACTCTCCCACAAATATCCTGGTGGACTTAAATATGGGGTTCTTCTAAATAAAAAATAATTTTAAAAAAAGCCCACAAATCCCTGTCTGCACCCTGTGCCCAGTTTAGGAGGAAGATCATTGTTGAGTACATGGTTTGCATTTTTAATTTCTTTGTAGTACCCTCTTGCTTCACCTCTTCCCCTAACAGTCTATTCCCACCCTGATATTTTTTTGGAGGGCTCCATCCACATCCCAGCAGGGAGCTTGCTGTGGCAGGGTGCTCTCAGGACAAGGGAAAGCACCTTTCCATATTCAGGGAAAGCACTATTGTGGTGCTTGATGGAGTGAGGGGTCTGCTTTGAAATGTGCTATTGATGGGAAGCACTGCTGGAAAAGTGTGCGAGGAATTTTGCAAGGAGATATTGGGTATTTAACACAAGCTGCATCCCAAAATTGGTGGTGATGTCAATAGTACTGTATGGCAAAGCATTTGTGGCTGTTTGCAGGCTGCTTTACTTACAGATGGTAGCAGACAGCAAGAGGGGTGGGAATTACCACCTGGGCTCTGCCACGCTTTTAGCTTTTAGATACGTTGTGTGGAGTGATGTGAGATGTAGTTTGATGCATTTTGAATGGTGTATTTGCACAGGAAAGCTAAAATCATACCTGAGTTTCCTCTCTATATTGATTTCTGCAGCCAAGGTTGGAATTTGATCCTATATTTCAGTTATCTACCTTGCACTCAAGTCATCCTTTCCTATTTCCTATTTGCCTCTCACTGGCACAAGCAGTATGACAACTTACACTGGTTCATGTTTTCATCTAAAATGTTTTAGTTATTTTATTTTTTTAATCTGTATTTTGTTCATCCCTATGTAGATAGCGGTTTTATTTGTTGCTTTTGTCTTATCCTGACCCTTTTACTGAGTCTCAGGGTGGAGGCTGCTACTGTGTGTTGTGAGGTCACTGTTCGGTTTGTGTATCTAGGCCCTGCTGTAGCATCTTCTAGAAGGGTTCCCATGCTGAGCTGCTGGCACAGATTGGCTGACATACCCTTCTTCTGCTCAGATTCGTGATTGCTGGTCTGCACAGCAGCGGAAAAGGACTGTGATTTGCAACCCTTTATTATTGGTCTTCGCAGCTTACAAATACTCAGTTTGGAGCACTCTTCAACTTCCGCTGTGGCCACTTGGCTTGTTTGGAGTTGCAGCTTGATTAATTTTTGGCTACTGCATAAATCGCCCATGTCCCTTTGCTGTGTTGTAAAATCAGTAAAAAATAAGTTATCAAAGGGTTGGAAATAAAATTTTATCCACACTTAGCACTGAAAGTTTTGTAGTGTAGCTGGAGGAGAAGGTAAAATACCAACTTATTTTTCTTCTTTTTTAAATGAAACAGGCAGCTAATAGGAAGTTGATTAAGAAACATTTGAGGTTGGGTAGGTTTTTTAGGTTATTAAAGATTTTTTTTTTTACTTGTCTGCTGTTTTAAAATACCTGTTCTTAAATTATGTAGACTAGATGGTGTGAGAGTGAGGAACAGCCCAACACACATCTGGATTTGGCAGGGTTTGAAGTTTCAAACTATACGAAATTTCATCCTTAATGTGATTTAAATAGTTTAAGGTATTAAAGTCTTGAAATCAGTGTTTATACTGACTTTAAGACACTCCCCACTCAAAGCATGAAGGAGTGTTACATGCTGTGGGTTTTAAAAAGAGACACTATGCATGCATTGCTAATTATGTACTTTATTATTGAGTCTGAGTAGTAATTTTTTTTCCAGAGCATGTTTGGCAAATGATAGTTTTTAATAAAATTACAGAATAAAGTAATTACTTGAAATTTAACTTAATAAATTTGTTTTATGTCTTAGCCCAGTAAGGATCTACTAAGGTCACCTTTGACCTGCATTGAAAGCAGCAGGCAGAATCATGTTTGAAGGTGAGATAAGTCAAGGACCAGTTTTGTTAAAAACTAGAGGATTATCCCAGGAGGGGATGTAGGAAGCTCATTGCTTAGGTGAGAGTGGGGTGTTGATGGGGAAATTTTTTGTCTCTTCAGTGAGAACCTGCAGATAGATTAGGCAAATTGTAGTTAATTATTTAACAAAGGGCCCGGGTGCTGCGGTTGCCTTTGACTCCTGCACTACTAAAACATCTCTGGTTTGGAGGGTGGAATTAAGACTGTAACTTCGAGATTAAGCTTTTCTTTTCCTTATTCTCTTCCCTTTGAATGCAAGGCTCTTGACTGCCAGTCCTGGAACAGATGAAGTTTTGCACTCTGTGCTAAGAACACTTATATAAAAGGGAGATAGATTGCATCCAAAGCCTGCTCAGTTTGCTCTTGAGGAAGGTGGGTCTGTGCTGTCCTTATCCACCTGGGGGTCTTTAGGGAGCCTCTCTGCTACCAATCCTTGCTTTTTGTGCAGACCCCTATTAGAAAACCACAGAAAAGGCTTAATCTGTGACAAGCCAGATGTGATGTGAGCTGAAATCCAGGAGACTGATTATTCCTGGGGCCAGCAGGACCGACGCAAACCGCTTTTAGTGTGTTTGATTTGTGGTGTTGAATTCCTGCATGCACTGGGTCAGATTAACCACTCTCCAGAGCATGAGTAGTGGGGGTCTCTCCACACCCTATTTCCATTAAACCAGTAGGAAGTTACTGTGCTGGGATTGATAGACCCACATACACATGAATGTGGAGGAAGACAAAAACAAACCTCACAGATCTTTTAGAAATCAGTGATACTGGCAGGGATAATGCCATAAGGTGACATGCTTTCCTGTCCGCAAACATACAGCCAAGGGATGTCAGTTCAGACATATGAAAGTGTAAGTACAGCAAAGATACCTTTTCACCAAAGTCCTCGCTGCATCTGAGGCTGAAATCACAGAAACTGTTCTTTGATGTTGGCTTCCCAGTTGTATTGTGAATGTGGCTTTCAAAGTGCAGCTTTGAACAAACAGTTGAGACCTTTAAGAGGCCTCAACCCCCACTCTTTTTATTGGCATTTTTACATTTGTATTGCTGTGGGGTGCACACATGCACCTGCACATAGGCATGGCATGGTCCTGCCTGATTAAGTGTTTGGAACATTACTCTTAGGTTTAAGACACAGCACTGAGGCCTTTTCAGTCCCACAGATGTGCCCAGAGCATCAGGATGGTCGGTTCAGACCACTTCTAGCAGCCTGCATCCCTGCTGGGTGGCAGCAGTGGGGCAGAGGGTTGCATGTGGTTCTGCTGGAAGTCCTGTGATCAGCTTCTGGGTCTTGCTGTGATGGGGAGAATTTGATAGAAGGATCAAGCCATTCCTTCACATTATCACATTGTAGTGAATGGGCAAACACTACTGTTCTCGTCTTGCCTTTACCTCTGAGATCACCAGCAGCTGCTTCATTAACTATTAATGGCCTGCTCATTAATGCTGTAAGAGGCTAGGACCAATCTTGCAAATTTTCTGGACTCTTCCCCTGAAATATTTATGACTTGCTCGCTGTGCAAAAGGGCAAGAGCAACAGCAGAGAACATGCCTCCAAGTTTTGTTGAGCTATATTAAAGAGCTCATGAATGTGAAGAAGCTGGCAGCTTCTTTCTGTTTTTTGGCTTTCTGAGCTAGTGCTGCACATCTGGCTCTAGGGGTCAAGTGGGCTGGTGGTTTGCTGAAGCATCGGTGGCAGAGTCTTGGATGCTTTATTGATGATCTCTAGTTCCTGTAGTGCTTTCCTTGCATCCTCCTGCACAAACACCAAGGTGTAATTGATACCTCCAGGGGAGATTTTATTGTTCTTAAGAGGTGGGGAAACTGAGGCACAGAAGTTGAACAATTTGCCTGGAGCTGAGCAACAGAAAGCCAGCAGAGGATGGAAATGTTGTGCCCAAACTGTTATGCTACTTTTGATTGAAGTCTGGTTAGTGTCAAATAGGTGTACGCTCACTAAGCCTCACCTGAATGCTCCGAGTCATTCCTGTCCCATTCCAGAGCTCCTACATGATCGCAGAGAGGAGCATTGAGTAGTGCTTTCTCTGGGAAGAAGCCAGTTTGTTTTAGTTCTCTCTGGTGCCAAGAAACAGCAGGGAAGCTATTTTACCCCTCCATTCAGATTTTGGAGGTAAAACTGTTCAGCTCATGCTTAAGTCTACCATCAATAAAGACTCTGTCCACTGAATCCCAACTGCAGCTCAGCTGGTGGTGCACCAGGCACATTAAAATCTCTGTTTCTTTCCCACAGCCATCTGCAGAGCGAACACTGGTGTAAATACACGTGGGAGGCGTTTTTTTGTAAAGTGGGGAGATACACTTTAAAGAGAACAGGTATGACTCTGTTGTGGTGGCTGAGTCCACTTTACGCTCCCCAAGTTGCCTTAAAATTGGTCTCTCCTTACAACACGGTGCTAGAAACTTCTCCCTTTGTCTAGATTCTGCTGGTCACTGGCCCTCTCCCTCCCCCCATCCCTTTTCCCATTGGCCTCTGTTATGTCATTCAACTTTGCCTCTGCCCCCTAGCCCTCAGACTATTGGTTTTGGATGCTCTGCCCACCTTTGGGAGTTTTTGGGATAAAACTGGCGCGGGCTTTTGGTTTGGTTGTTCTTTCTTGCCTCTGTTCCCTTCGGGGTGTTGCCATTAAACACCTTGGAATCGCATGCAGAGAGCCCCTCTCGCCTCCCTGTCTCCGGTTCGTGCACAGACTGTGGGTGTGAGCGGCTGTTCGCGACCACCTGCGAAGGTGAGACTGTGCACGCGTGGGTGCTGGCAGAGCGCCACCTGAGCCGTCCATGAGGGACCCAGTAGGGACAAACGCGGCGTTGATCCACCGAAGCCTTCTTCCATATGACTCCAGGAATGAGGACCGGTCTGTACAATGTTTAACATCTTTTCCATTTGCAGCTGGCCTTCAGAGTAAAAGGTCCTCTGTCTTTAGAAGATGCAGGGTGTGTCAGGAATGACCAGCCTTTAATAGTATTTGAGCTTCTGGGCTTGCAAGTAGTGCTGAAGCGGAGCCGGGTGGCAAAATAAATCCATATCAGAAACATTCTCTGGTACAACTCTATCATTATTTCTTACAGAGTGAATATTTTATCCCACATTATATCAAATTGCAAGGGATGCTTGTTTTCTCTCCTGGAGCTATTCCTTTTAATTGCTTGAACGAAGTTAGGGCAGACCCAGGGTAGAAATTTAAAGCTCTTCACTGAAACAATGTTTAAGTTAATGTTTATGTCACACTGCTATGGCAAGGTGAATGTGGTAGGCACAACTTAGTGGTCATGCTGTGCCCTGTATGATTTCAGTAGGCATTGATGGGACTCCCTTGTCAAGCTGATCTCCAGCAGTATTCCAGCAGTGCACTGATTGCCACCTGCTTTTGCCCTCAAAACTAGCTTGTCTCTGGGGAAGACTTCTGGGATTCTGCTGCTACAAGAATAACAACCAGATCTTAAGCTACTTTTGTGACTCTTTATTGAGATAGTTCTTCCAAAAGCTGGAAAATGGGTAGGTGCAAGAGTTGAGTCCGTGTGTGTTGGCTGGTGCAGCTCTTCTAGAGACAGCTGCAGTGGAGGCTGCAGAGCAGATTGTTGGTGTTTTTTAGTTACCAGTGGATGCCATTACCTCTCCTTTTGTAGAGCTGCTCCCTTCCTCAAGGAAGATATGCCTCTCAGCAAGCCCACCAAGATTTGGGAGCCCTTTCCTCACCCTTTCCTTGGTAGTTAGGAGGAGTCTGCCATCCAAAACAGACACCATTCCTCCAGCTCTGAGTTTGAGGCTGAATCACAGGTAAGAGATGATGTAAAATCTCTCTTCCTATGCAGAGGGAATATCAGTGTAATTCAAAATGTTGGGAGCCTTGTCTTATCACTGCCAAAGGCATCAATTATCAAGTATCAATTATGTGAGAAAACTGTGATAATTAACACTTCGAGTAAGTAGAAACTTACGGTATCCTATGAAATAACTGGAAGAAGGAGGTGTTCTCTGTAGAAACAACAACTTCCAGTTCTTGGTATCGTAACATGAACTAAAATGGTGGCTGGCAGCAGAGAAATTCCAAATGTATCTTCTGCCTGCAGCTCAGATGTGAGCTACGTTTCCAAGGGGAAAGGCTACGTTTCCAAGGGGAAAGCATGTGTTTGCAGTCTTGGGCAAGTTCCTGATTTCAACACTTTCGGACTGAGAACTGGACTGTGCTTTAGAGGATGCTACAACTCATTATTCATTTTCCTTTTCTGACAGTGTAGTCATGTCAAGATAAAAATGATTGTTCAGATTTATGAAAAGTGGTTTCTAAAGTCTAGCCTTTTTCTTGGCATCTGAGTGATCTGTGGAGCACTGGGAGTTCATTGGGACTTGTGGGTCTCTAGCATTTTTGGTAGAAACCAGCTGTTGATGAGCTATATCTGTGTTTGCCTGTTTCCTCAGGGGTGATACACAGGGTTGGAAATGCTAGTTGAAGTTTTCATGTGTGTTTAGATTGGTGGGTACTCCAGCCAGCAGCCTCTTTGGGTTATAGTAAGTTCTGACCCAGGAAAATGTTATCCAAGCCTAAAATTAAGAGAAGAAAGGGCAAAATCAGTTCCTGGGCAGAAATGGGGGCACAGGTCAGACAGCCAAATGAAATGGCTCCTGGTTGAGTCTGGGATGAGGTTATCTTGGAACACCTGCTAAACCTGGCTTTTTCAGAAGAGTTTAGTATCCTTTGAGATGTGTTAGTTCCTCATTTTTTCCGCTGATGCCATTTATGCATTGTGCTTGCCTTGGCTTAAGGACTGCACATTGTCCTTTGACTGCCCTGCTTGTATAGGGGGGTCTTTCTGCCCTAGCCTGATGTGATGGGGCCCAAAACAGCACTCATCTAGAGTTTGTGTATCAATGAAAACTGTGCTGTTGGGGGGTTTATTAAACCATTTATTTCATGGCATCAGCATCTTGGCTCTTACTTGACAGCATCCGATGGTCCCCGCCTCCAGTGGACTGAGCAGATCTGTGTGGCAAAGCACAAAGGCTTTGTATTACGACACAGGCTGCACTGTATGCTGGGGAGTTAGCTCGCATCCTGCCTTCTGCTGAAAATAGCTCGGGGTTAAGCCGTGCCTACACTACAGGCTCCTGCCAGCAGCACTGTCCTGGCCAAACGCGTGGAGAGGTGCGATTCCTGAGTGACGCGGCGCTGTTGGCACAGCCCCGAGGCACAGCGTGCCTGTGCTGGGGAAGCCACCCTTCCTCCAGCCTGGGAGTGACTCGTGCTGGGCTCCTGTGGGCCCGGCTCTGCCGCAGTAGCCCTGTCCATTGTGCAGCGTCTTGTGAGGTTACATGGGTGTTCCTCTGCTGCTGGAGTATTTCTGGGAAATTAGTTGCTGTAAATTTTTAAAGGTGTTTTTTCAGATCCTCCTAAGTAAAACAGAGGTGAGAGATGCATTTTAATGTTCCATGTTCTCTCTTGCCCTCTTTCTTTGCAGGGTGGTTCCAGTGTTCCTGCTGTGCTCTGAGCAGGGCATGGTGGCTGTTATTCTAGCTATGTGCCATCTAGTGCTGGATAATGTTGCGAGATCCAAAAATAAAAGGTGGAAAAATTTTCAGACAGAGGAAACAAGGCACAGCTTTACCTCTTGGGCAGAGCAGCTTCCTTCCCTCTATCTAGCACAGCTTCACTCCTTGAGTCTTGAAAGATGGATACTGTTGTATTTTTACTACCTGCTCTGTCTTTCCACACCAACTTTTAATCCTTGGCTCCCTTCAAGAGATTATGTTGTTACACTGCTAGTACAGGTTCTTTGATAAAATACTGCTCTTCTCTTCCTCCCCAGCATTTTAGAGTTACACATTTCTTTGCTCAAGAAGAGCGCTTCAAGATTATCCCCAGCCTCACTGGAGAAGCAGGGGGAAGAGTGGTTAATTGGTGCTTATTTGATCTCATATTTCTTAAAATACAAGCACCTTGTATCCTCTTGGGTATTTTTCATATCAGTATTTGTGATACAGGAAAGTTTTGTTACAAGAATTAAGTGAAGAAGCTCTGAGGAATAAAAATGGTTTACACAAGGTCAGGGAATTAAAACCTCTCCCATAGCCTGGCTGGAACCATACCCTCTTGCCCTCTCTTTTCCTCTGGTCCACCCATGTCCCTGGGTAATGAGTTGCTACCTGAGTGGCTCAGCTTGTCAGTACAGGATAGGACCACTGATTTCCAAACGAATCGCTGAGGATGTGCCAGCTGAGGCCACATCAGACCTGCAAGTCTTTTATTTATCTGTTTGCTTGTATGTTGCAAGTCACTCACTGCTTTTGGCAAAACTAGTGCAATCGTTCAATCTGTTGAAATTGCCTGCTTAAATCATCAGATAAGATAAAAGTCTACTAAGATGTGATTATCAAGAAGAAGTTGTCAAGATGGCCAACTTGGCCTCCTTTAGGAATGTGGGTTCTGACTTGAAACCAATACATGGTAAGGCTGTGATTTTGGCTTGGTTTTCTCCCAAAGTATGGGAGGTGTCTCATCCTTTGTAACAGTCTTGACCCCTCCCCCCTCCAGTGAAACTTGGCAAAGTTTCTTCCTGCAAAGGGAACCCAGAAAATTATTTTTCTAGAGCAGGTACTCCAGTTAAAATGCAGACATGCTATGGAGAAGCAGAGCTTGAAGTGTTAACTGCTCTCCAGCAAGTTTCATATACATATATGCACATATATATATGCGCCAGTTCTCTTGATAGCCATGGAAGGCAGGGATGTCCAATTTCCAAGAGCATAAAGAGCATAAAGCTCTTGCATTTAGCCTGTTCCAACAGATAATAGGAGGTGTGACCTCAGTATCATTTTTTAAATTACATCAGTGTTTCTTGTTCTTCCACACTCTCCCTGCAGCCACGAAATCACAGTTACTGTAGGAATTTACACTGGTGTCCCAATGTTCAAAACCAACACTTGCTATTTCTATATGTTTCTTGGAGTTTTTTTGGGGTTTTTGGTGCTAAAGACAAATAAACAAGTCAATAGGCAAAGCATTTGAATGACTGTGCAGTCGTTATAACTGATATCAGGGCAAAGGAATGCAAACTGGCCAGTCTGTGGCTTCATGCCTTTAGCTCCTGTCCCTCTGTTTTGTTTTTCATTTTGAGCACAGGAAGGGGCCAGTATATGACCATATGCTTACAAAATGCTGGTTACACATCTTCCAAACACTGTTGTCATAGTAATGATATGACATGTGTATGTCACATTTTGTCACACTGTGAATGTACCTGTACAACTCTAAACCGTACTGTGTTTTTTCCTCCTTTTATTCATCACCAATAATGACAATTGTTTCCAAGGAACTTAATGCATCTGTTCCAAATAAATTGGAAATGTGATTTCACTTCTGTCAGTGCCAGTGGGAATTTCATATCCTGGGAAATATGCAAGGGTATTGCAGGGAAAATGTTAAGCATGTACTTAAGCATCATTGATGGTGATCAAGTTAAGTCTGCTTTGAAACCATAGGAGCTATTCCCTCTTTCCAAGCATTGGTCTTATCGGGCAGTTCTGAAAGAAGGAGAATTGCTCTCCCCTTGCAAGGCCCTAAAGATGGAATTGAACCTGGAGGGAAGAAATAGTCAGCAGAAGTTCAGGCTGATACTTCTGTGAAGATTACCTTGATCATACCTTTTCATTTTCCAAAGATAAGATCCTTTCAGCACGATCTGATGATTCTTTCAGTTTTCAAATGTTGTGTGTATGGGTTTTTTCTCTCTTGTGATTTGTTTTCCTTTATTTTTCTTGTCCTGTAATAGCCTTTGCGAGTTTAACAAGGTTTTGAAGTTAACACTACTTTGAGGCAGTGATATCTAGGCCAAAGAGGTTCACACCTCTTTGGTGTAAGTGAGTTCTTGTGATTTTTGTGGAGGGAAGTCTTGTGATGAGAACGTGGAGAAGCAGGGCCAAGGTCCAAATTCGATCTCTCTGGCTTTTCCCCCTGCGAGCCTTTGGCAAATGAGAGATGAATGCAGGCTCCATATAACCATCTTTAAAATAGATATCCCTTGGGGAGAGTATGGATTAATTAACATTTCAGAGACGCCTTGAGTTTCTTTGATAGGTGTTGCAGAAATGCACAAAAAGGGTTCTTTTCTTGCTAGACACAGGCTGTCCAAAGGACAAATTTTAAGGATGTTGTTTTACCTCCTCAGTGCTCTTTTTTCAAATGAAAGACTATTTAACTTCTTTTGTATGTATCAATATGGTGTTTTACTGCCAATTTAAGCCAAATAAAATGTATAGTGTCTGGACCAAGACTGGATTTTGTAGCTTCACATCATGAGAGCTCATGCTGATAATTTGCCAGTAGCCTCAGCTCTTTGATAGTAATTTGCCAGATGCTATACTGAACCTCATTTGCATCTGTATTTACATAAATGCTTTAATTAAAATTGTATGCACCAACCTGAAATAGATGAACAGCACTGCCTGCTATTTGTTTACATTCCCTGACAATAAAACCCTACCTTGGCTGCTTCTTGCAGGTTGTATGACTTGACAAGGCTATTTGAGGTGCAGACTAGAAACTTGACAGGCCTCTATTTAAACTCTGCTGCAAACTGAGGAACAGGAATCTTTCAGGAAAAATTCTGCCTTTATTTTAGCAGCAAAGAAGATCTGAGCAACTTGATTCAAGCGGTCAAGTTCGGTCCATATCCAGCCCTGAAGTTCAAGCTTTAGGGTAATTTTGTGCAGTCAGAATTTATAATTCCTTGCACACGATGCCTGCTTTGTCACACATCCAAAATGTGAAACTCTACACTATCTGAGGACAGTAGAAAAACTTTTTAAATACAGCCTCCATCAAGAATAAAATTTTTGAGCACTGCTCATCTCTCAACAGAGCATTACAGGCTCCCTGTAGGGCAGAGTGCTCTAAGGGATTTTGGGGCACAAGTGGGGCACCGGTTGTTTCAGAGGGACATGTGAGAGCATATGGCTGAGTTTGGATGAAGGCAGTGGAGACTCTGGGTCTTTTTTTTTGCTGAGACCACACATTTCATCTGGAAACCACAGCCATATAAATACAAATTAAATCCAAACTCTGCATTTTGCATTTGGACAGTGGAGCATGTTCCAGTTGATGCTGCTGTGCTGCTTCCCAGTTATCCAGAAGTTGTCATAATGTTGCAAAGGACGAATGGGAAAGTTATGACTGATTCCACAGACTGCTTTGAAGATCCATGAAGGACAGGCTAAAGAGAGCTTAACTACCCTGCCTGTGTTTGGAGGGTTGCTGAGCTTGGTTTAAAGGTGTTTGCTTAATTTGCTTTATAGGATATTCTTCAGAGCCAATGTTTCCTTCACTGAGAGGTTGTATCTGTGCAGAGGCTTGGACTATGGTCCATTTTAATTGTAATTAATACATAATTAAAGGTCCTTTTCAACCCAAACTATTCTATGATTCTGTATAAATTTGAGAATTACCAGTAGCTTTCTCTGGTGACCTCTGATTATATTTCCTGTAGTAATTTCTGAATCTCATATGAGAGAGTCCATTTAGGTTCAGCATGTTTGTACATTAACATTCATACGCTAACCTATTTGCTTGATGGCTCTGTTCAAGATGCTAAACTGTCCCCTGTATTATGACCTGTGGGACAGGTGACCAAAACCTGTTTATTGAAGTCCACGTGAAAGAGCAGAGGAACAAAAGCATCTACATTTGTGGCAAAGTGGCCTAAATATTTAAATAAGGGGGTGTTAGTAAGGTGGCTGGAATGCATGCTCAGGGTTGTGGAGTGAGTGTTGGTGCAGGGTGATGGTGTCGAGGGAAGCTGGAGCCCACCCTGCTCCCATGGGCATTGGAGTGCCACAGCCCTGAGCCTGGCACAGAAATGGCAGCCAGCAGCGATGGCCAGGGTGATACCCTGCCGGGGCACCATCTGCCACAGCTGAAGCCTGCTGGGGGTTGTAACCAGACAGCACTTTGCACTGCTGGGGTGTGGTGGTCTCAGCCAAGTAATGGGTGCGACAAAGCCAGATTTGCAACCTTGCCTTAATTTAAACTGACATAACAGAAATAAACCCAAACTATTAGTCTTGCTCTGCCTCATCCATAATAAGAGGATGAAAACACCATATTAAATTCATTTTGGCTATGGGGGTGCTCTGATACTTGAGAGGAAGGTGGGGAAGGCAGCAGAAGGGAAGCAGCCCTTGTTCCCCCCTGTTGTGAGGGGAAGGAGAGGAAGGTACTTGCTGGTTACTCAGTCTGGCTTTTATTGGTCACTGAGCAGAGCTCAGGGCCGGGCAGCACTCGGCTCCTCTCCACTAATGAAGCTTTTTCAATGTGAGGCAAGCAAATGAATGAGAGGGCCTGGGATGTGGTGTACAGGGGAGAACCTTTCCCCCAGGGAAAGTGTCCTGTTGGGAAGGGATACTTGCTTTAAAGTCTGCTGTGCAGTTGTCTCCTCTGACATTTTGGAGATCCATTGGCCAGCTGTCCCAGTTCAGCCCTCCACTTTCTCCTCAGACATCTGTGCCACATATCCCAGCAGGGGAGGAAGCAGGATGGTGGCTGGTGAGCAGGAGCCCTGGAAAAGTGTGGATTACAACCTGACTTTAACACTGAAACAGCTGCTAGTTTGAATTTGGACTGACTTCCAAGGTGTGGGTACCTCTGCTTATGCCCAGTTTGGTACCTCAGGCTTTCCCAAGGGGAGCTTTTGGTGTGTTGTGAGGTGGGAGAGCAAGGAAGGGGGTCCAGCAAGCAGTAGCCTTGCATTTGGAGAAGGTTTCTTTCATAAATCGTCATGTCTGTTTGATTTTAAAAGTCTGCACTAGTGCTGCAAGTCTAGTGAGTGCTGTAAGCCAGCCTTTAATCAGCCTGTGCGTATTTTAAGAATTGTGCCGACTGTTACTGCCTCAGAGATACCTGGAGATTTGGTCGAGAGAAGCCTGTCCTAGTTTCCCGGGGTAGCCAGCAAGGCGTGCTCATTTCCCAATTTAACGTGAGTCTTCTCAGTCTTGTTTTTCAAAGCATTTTCTTTGAAAGATTGCAGAGCTCCAAGCAACCAGTTAATGCATGGGGGAAGAGAGAAGACAGAGTGTAACAGAGCAATAATTCCTGCAATTAGAAGTATATTAATAACTGCAGTTGGGCCATGGATGGAGTAGAGCAGGGCGGGGTTCTGGAAGGAGGGCCATCCTTGGGCAAAGGGTCCTCCAGCCCTGCTGCAGAGAGGGCAGCTCACTTGTCTGCAGCTCTTTGGTTATAGATGTGCGATGCTGGAGGCAGCATCCAGCAGCCTAGTGCAGGACTGGCACGGTGTGTTCCTAATGAAGACAAGGCTTTATTGGGTAAAATCATGGCAAGAAAGTGTTGGGGTTAAATTATTTGCATATCAGAAGTCATTTAGGCTGGGGGTTTTGTTTGTGTCACACAGCGGGTGTGATGGAAATGATTACTTGTCTTTCCATCACAGCTCTCCAGACTGGGAAAAGTGAATATAAAAAGGTTGATGGATCTGTCCAGATGTTCCTCTGGATCTTGAGCTTGCCAGATAAGTCCCAGAGCAAGGGAATAAATGCTCATCTTAGTCAGACCCCTCTTGAGCTCTGACTTGGAAGTACACAGTCTCTCTTGCTATATGCCCAGATCCCCATGGAACAAGGTCTTGTCAAAGCAGGTGCCCAGCTTCCAGCAGAAGCACACTTGATAATCAGACTTTTGGACAATGTCGTGGTGGTCCCAGCATTGCACCATCACCAAAATACACAAAAAGCATCTCTCAGAAGTTAAAGCATTCCATTCTGGAAAAGCACTTGAGAGACAGTTGATTAGCTCTTTATTTTCACCAACCTAATTGAAATTCCCAACTACTTTATTTATTTTTTTTTCTGCTGTCATCTGAAGTTGTAAGCAAATTTTCTGAGTTTGTCCATACTACAAACTGTTACCTATTGGTGGGAATCCTCTGAAAAGTGTCCTATCTCCATTTACCATATGTGTGTATAGATGAAGTTGATACAAGATCTTCAAGATGTCTGGAACAAGTCATCTCCTCCTAAAACAGGATGTCACCTGAGGCCAGTTCTTACTTATTATTTCTATTTCAGAGCGCCTCAAGAAACACATCAGGTTGATGGAACAATATAAAGCAAAGCTGGAGGCTGTGCAAAATAGTTCATAATCATGGAGGAAAACTTGGCAGAGGGGCAGAGAAAGGAAGGGATGAATTAATGCTAAAACGTGGCTGAGTGGTTTTAATGTGTTTGTTTCATTTTAGCTTTCTTAGATGTTGTCAGCTGTTGTTTTGAACACCCAACAGCAAAGATGGTATTAATGGTATTAATGAAAATAGAAGCAGTATGGGAAGAGGGCATTTACTGAATTTTGAAGTCAATCCAGATGCCCTTTCACTGTTAGTTGGATTTTATTATTTAAAAAATCTACCTTTTTGATCTGGAATCACTCAGCAAAACCAGTCCTTGGCTCAGATGGATGTTTGACTTAAATTCTGATGTTCTCTTTTTCTTCTTTTTAAACTAAGAAAACCCTTAACTTAAAAAGAAATGATAGAGTATTTGCAGAATCAATAGAAAAGCTGACCCAGATAAAAGTGTGCAAAAATTGGTTTCATGCCCTAGAACTTTTCCTGCATGCTTTTTGATGCAATGTATCTGATCCTTCAAAAAGGAGGTAACATACAGTGATCTCAGCAGCTTTGAAGAATTGTTCTGGAAGAATAACAAGGAGTACTGGAGAAAGGGGTGTGCACTTGTATGGTTTTCTCCCCCTCATTAAATATATCATGAGACAGAAGAAATGTAATGTCATGTTGCTGGTTATGTGGAAGGATAAGATAAATTTTGTATGAATTCTGATTTTGTCTGATTTTTAAAAGGTGAAAGTGCATTTCTCCTGAGCAGTCTTCACAGCAGGATGGGAATTGCACTTTATCTTCCTTGGTTCAAACCTGCTTCTGCTGGAGTGAGTGGCAAAGGTGTATCTAAGCAGTAGCAGGGTTCTCTCTCTGAAATGTAATTACGTCCTCCATTGTGAATCAGGTAGAAAGCTTAAAAAGTATCTGGTGTTCCAGATGTATTCCACTAGAATCATAGAATCATAGAATGGTTTGGGTTGGAAGGGACCTTAAAGATCATCTCATTCCAGCTCCACTGCCGTGGGCAGGGACACCTCCCGCTAGACCAGACTGCTCAGATCCCTATCCAGCCTGACCTTAAACACTTCCCAGGGTGGAGCACCCACAGCTTCTCTGAGCAACCTGTTGCCAGTGTCTTGCCATTCTCACAGTAAAGAATTTCTTCATAATATCTAATATAAACCTATTCATCTTTGATTTGAGCCCATTCTCCCTTGTCTTGGCACTGCATGCCCTTGTAGATATTCTTAACCCATCTTTCCTATAAATTCTCTTTAGGTACTGGAAGGCTGCAATTAGGTCACCCTGAAGCCTTCTCTTCTGCAGGCTGAACAATCCCAATTCTCTCACCCTTTCCTCATAGGGGAGGTGCTCTATCCTTCTAGTAATCTTTGTGGCATTTTCTGGACTTGCTCCAACAGGTTGATGTCCTTTCTGTGTTGAGGATCCCAGAGCTGGACACAGCACTGCAGGTGGGGTCTCACCAAAGCAGAGTAGAAAGGCAGAATCACTCCCCTCAACCTGCTGGCCACAGGCTTTTGATGCAACCCAGGACTGTCTTTCTGGGCTGCAAACGCACATTGCCGGATGGTGTCCAGTGTCTCATCCAGCAGCACCCCCAAGTCCTTCTGGGCAAGGCTGCTCTCGATCTGTTCGTCCCCAGCCTGGATTGATACTGGGGGTTGCCCCAACCTGGGTGCAGCACCAGCACTTGGTCTTGTTAACGTTCATGAGTTCTCATGGGTCCACTCCTCATACTAAGGTGGATCCAAACCTTAACCGTATTCCAGTATAGCACTTAGATCTGGAGGAATCACACGTTCAGTGAACCTCTTATTGCTTTGGTTTCCAAAAACATCCCAGGCTGTTCAGGGCTGTGTACCCGGACACATAACAAATTACTGTTCAATACAGACATCAGTGCAGTGAAGGTGACAAATTGATAGGATAAATTTGTGGTACAGCAAGACTGACAGGGTAAGAGAGTTTCATTCCATCCCTTTGTATTCTTGGCCTTAAAAGTTAAAGTCTAGCTGGAGGGGAAGGATGGGCCCAAAGTTACTGATTCTTAACAGAATAAGCAGACACACTGCCCAGGCTGTTTTCTATCCCCAGGACAGGGAGAAAAGGCCACAAAAGCAACTGCTTTGTGGGGATTTCCACAATCCTTCCCAGTCCTTGGGGTCAGTCGCTTTTTTTAAGTGCTCAGTGTATGCAGACTTTCCCCTTTTGGCTCCATTTACTGGAGCATGGGGAAACTGAAGAGACAGGGCCAGAGCTGTGCAGCTGGGACAAGTGCTGCGGGCAGGAACCTGCCCCGCGAGATGCTCTCATCAATCAGGAGCTCCAGGAGTCTGCAGTGGGGAGAGCAGCTGAAGCTCAGGACCAAGCAAGAACATATAGCAACATATAAGGGACTCTGGGCAAACTTTCCGAGGGTCTGTTTGTGGCTCTGTGATTACTGGTAGCTGAAAATAGGTCAACTGGCATGAGTGTATGGCACTGCTGGCCCAGGTAGACCTCACTGAACTTTCCAGGTATAGGGACATGGATGCTCTTAGTGAAAACAAGAGATCCACTAACATGTAACAGTGCTGGTCTTCATGAGCAAATGAAGCACAAACACAATTATTTGAGAGGAGCAAAGTGATTTTTTGCTTTATGTTTATATCCTGTGCTCATTTCATTTCTTGCACCAGTTTTGCAGCAATGGCTGCTGTGTTTGGCAGGAATTTGCAAGCACATTAGTGCTTACAGCCAAAAGTAGAAATGGTCTAAACAGCCGGAAAAGGGAAACCCCTTCCTCTTGTATTCACTTTTATGGCAGCAAAATGTAATCGCTGTCTGGTCTTGATAGGTCTTATTTTTTCCCCTTTTATTTGTTTTTTTTTTTCTTTTCAGCTTGAGGGTTGAGGGAAACAAAAGAGGGAATGAATAAAGAGCAAGGGAAAAGAGTGATTGCTGCCGAGCTCTGTCATGTGGTGAGGAAATCAGGCTGAAACTGGAGAGACCAGGCCAAACCTAACAGTCGTGCTGGGAGGCCTTGAATTGTGTCACTCTGACAGCGGATCTAAGCAGTGAAAATAGCTGGTGATGTTTCTGGCTGCAGTGTAGCATCATCCGTATGTGAAGTTGTGCTGATGAGTTGCTGCTCACAACACTTTCCCCACCTGCCTGCTCTTACAGGCAGCCTTGAGTGATGACCCCCATCCTTCCCAAATTGGCACATGAATTTAGACCATAGGGACTGATGTGGGGTAGCATGTTCTTCTGTTGTGTTCACTTCAGTACTCTCTTTTGGTTTTTCCCGCTCTAACACTGCTGTTGTTATGAGCTTGGGTATTTGGTGGGTAGTGGAAGGAGTGTGTGATTTTTGGCTCTGTCCCCAGTGTACAGCTTACGCTATGTCTCTCCATCAAACTTGTATGACACCTGAATGGATCTGAATACAGGCACTGCAAAACTACAGGCATGGGGAGGAGTGGCTAGAAAGTTGGCTGGAGGAAAAGGACCTGGGGATGCTGGTCAACAGTGGCTGAACATGAGCCAGTGTGTGTGCCCAGGTGGCCAAGAAGGCCAGTGGCATCCTGGCCTGTATCAGAAACAGTGTGGTCAGCAGGACCAGAGCAGTGATTGTCTCTCTTTACTTTGGTGAGGCCACACCTTGAATCCTGAGTCCAGTTCTGGGCCCCTCAAGTTGAAGAAGGACACTGAGGTGCTGGAGCATGTCCAGAGAAGGGCAACGGAGCTGGGAAAGGGTCTGGAGCACCAGTCTGATGAGGAGCAGCTGAGAGAGCTGGGGGTGCTTATCCTGGAGAAGAGGAGGCCCAGGGGAGACCTTACCACTCTCTGCAACTCCCTAGAGGGAGGCTGTAGCCAGGTGGGGAGTTGGTCTCTTCTCTCGGGTAACAAGTGACAGGATGAGAGGAAGTGGCCTTAACTTGCACCAGGGGAGTTTTAGATTGGATATTAGCAAACAGGTTTTCACAGAAAGGGTGGTCAGGCACTGAAACAGGCTGTCCAGTGAAGTCACCATCCCTGGAGGTATTTAAGACATTTAGGGAAGTGGTTTAGTGGTTGACTTGGCGTAAAGGTTCTTTCCAACATAAATGATTCTGTGACTCTATAAGGGGACATCCCATGGTGTTGAAAATCAATTAGCAGGTTAACAGTCCACAGCTTGGTTGTTCAAAAATAGAACGTTATTGCTGTACAAATGTTGGGCAGAAAAAGTGTCCAACAACAGTGCAGCAACCACTTTGTTGGAAAACAGTTCTCAGTCATGGCCCTGGCAGAGGAGGGGTTCAACAACTTTTTTCCAACACATTTATTACTATGGGCAAGTATGTAACTAACCAGAGGCTGACAGTCTGAAAGGTTCAAGAGGAATAATGTGAAGTAGTTTAACCTTACTAAAAGCCAATAAATTAATAACTTTTTCTTATCCAGAACCCTACAGGATATCTCTCTCTCTCTCTGGTTGAATTTCCTTATGTGATCAAATCTTCTTCTTGCTCTAAACCCCTTGCTGCCAGTTTAAAATAGTATGAGACTGAGATTTCTCACCCTTCAAGAAAACACTTTGATTTGTTGAAGGAAGCTAGGAACAGTTAAGGAGATAGGAAAGAAAGTAATATACCTTTCTCTGTGCTGACATCTGCAACTGGGGGATGTGTTGAAAAGTAAATATAATTCGCTTTGAGCAATGCTTTCCCATTCTCTTTCATTCTGGTTCGGTGCTCTGGTTCCCAATGAAGTAGACATATCGATGGAAAGTGAGGTGCAGAAGGGCTGTAGGACCTCAGTGAAGAGGTTGGGAATCATCCCCCATGCTAGGGCTGTGGGACTAATGTTGTTGTTCATTTGCAAATTTTTCAAGAGAGCACTGAGATGAGAAGTGGCAGGATCACTGTCTGTCTGTCTGTCCAGTGCCAGGGAAGCCAGGCCAGGACCCTCACCAGCCCCTATCTCACCTTGCAGCTGAGGCCAACCTCAGCTGCTGCCAGCAGCCAAACCAGTTCTTACCAGCTTCAGATAAAACTATGGATGGGCACAACCTGGCCCTGAGCAGCCTGTGCCCAGGGGGTTGGAGCAGTCCCCTGGGGGTGCCAGTCAGGTGAAGGTGGCCTTGGTGGCTGCCCAGGCTGCCTGGCTCAGCCATCCACTTCCCTGGAGTATCATGCTCCTGCTTCTCCCCTAGAGGCATATGAGATCAGTTTCATCCTGATGGAGAGCATGTTTCCTGAAATCTTCTGAAGCTCTAAGAGAGGGGTAATAGTTTCTGGGACAGTCCTGCACAGTGAAAATGACCTAAACCTATGAAATTTACTTTTTTTTTTTTTAAGACAGCTAATTTTTTTTGTTGTTTTTATTTACTCTTATTTTGCTGTTAATATTTCCAAAAGCAGCTGGTAATACTAAGAAGGCATTGCAAAGAGGGGTTTGGTTTATTCCTGTAGTTTATAGAAATTTTCCTGGAGGAAGCTAAGGCTGGAGAGCTGAAGCATAGTGCAGCGTTGGATTGACTGTCTGGGACAGCTTCTGCTCAGAGATCCCTGAAAATGGTGCAGCATGGATAAGGACTTTGTGCAAGTGGTTGTCATACTAATGATGTGGAAAATATGACTCTTGGCAGGGGCCTCCTACTCTGTGTTTTCCAGGTCAGCACCAGAGGTTTTCCTGGGGAGCTCAGGGTCTGCCAGCAGCAGCTGCTGTGGGGTGGAAATACCCCTCTCTTTTTAAGCTTCATTCAAAAGGCTGGAGAAGGACAGCTGAGTGCCGAGTGGGACAGGGATAAGACCGCTGGGGATGGAGTGGTGTGGGAGATACCCTGTGGTCTCTCCAAACATCACCATCCACACAGTGTGTGAGCTTACATGGGGACCTCAGTGTACTTTGAGGTTTTTTAATGGCTTTTTCACTGCATATTTAGGTTTTTGATGTAAACTTTCAGTTATATTTTAGGTTGTAGGGATGGGGGGAAGGATGGGATAATTTTAATAACTTTATGAAAAGGCATTGAAGGCAAGGATGCTCATGAGCACGTTAGTCCATGATGCTGCATTCTGCCAGGTTTGGTGAATGTTTAACCAGGACTGGACCAGCAGCCAGGAGCTGTTGGGGCTCTTGGGATCTGTTGGGGCTCTTGGGATCTGTTGGGGTAGCTGTGATTTTCAATGTGTGGAGACAGACGACTTTCAAGAACATTTGTATCTGCTAATCATGCTGTAATAACAGTCTGCAGTCGAGAGGCTGCAAACCCCCCATTTCCTACACAGCTGTGCATATTTAATTTGATAGAAGGCATTGCTCCTCTGCTGTTAGAAGTAATTCAGATCGCTAAGGTGGTAATTTTGATCATGATGGTTTTTAGGGAAATATAGGTGTAAGCTACACTGAAGAGTTAATAAATGCCTAGTATGATACAAACACCAGGGAGTGAGGAGCGGGGACATGGTGGGTAGCTGCCAGTGCCCCACCCCACATCGTGGGCTTGCCCTGTTCCTGCCTCGCTGAGCCAGCAGCAAAGGAAAGCAACATCCTGGGCACATTAGCTTAGTGAAGGAAGTTTTTCCTGACGTATTGCCTCTACACCAATTTTGGGCATTGAGGCAGTCAGGGCATTTGATGTGTCACCAGCAGTGCTGTGGGGGGAGGACCAAAGGTGGTGGAGCTGTGGAGGGTTGGCACGACCTGGTCTGTGGGGATGCTTTTGGCTGACCCCAGGGTTTAAACCACCAAGCTGGCATCTTTCAGGAGAAGAAGTCAGGAGTGTGGGGTTTATTTTCCTTCATCTCAAGCACAGCTTGTGAAAGCAAGTGCTTTCAGGGCTTCCAATTCTGTTTCTCTCTGTAAAATAGGCTTTTGCAAAATTGATAATTTCTCTAGGTTGAGAGAGTCTCAAAGGAACTTTCTGTCAAGCATCTAAAAAGTGCCATTATTTCTCTTCCCTGTTGTAACAGCAGCTTGAGATTTACCTTTTAACTCTCTAAAGATGTCTCGACAATCTCTTTTTTGTGAACAACTCCATGGTGAATAAAGCAAAATAATCCCATTTTCAGGTGGTTTGTGCTGTAGTGTTTGGGTTGCAGAAACCATGTGGAGTGCTGGTGTTTATCAAGTATTTAAAAGCCTTTTTGTTTATTTTGTTTTGTTTTGCCATGAGATGTAACTTCTTTTGGAAAGCATCTAGAATGATGAAGCAGCTGGTGGCTGAGTCTCCTACTCAGTGTGCAGAGACTGAAGATTGGCTGGGATAGCTGGAGTTATTCACTGCATGCTGTGGGCCACGTAAACACACAGGCAATTCCTGTGAACCAGGAGGTGTGTGGTAACACATAAATCACCATAAACTGTTCAGTACATGTACTCACCAGGACACCACATGGGAGCCAGCAGATACAGATCTCCCCAGCTCTTGTCCATTATTTGCAGGTGCTGGTGTGGCACAGCTCATGTAGGTGAGATGATAATGGCTGTGTGAATGCCTCCTGTGCAGAGGGCAGGTCTGGCCTGAATTTGCCTGATGCCAGCATTGTGATGCGTTTCAGGGAAGTGGTGTTTTCATGGCAAGGAAAGCTGCTTTCTCCTGCCTTGTGCTGCCTTGGAATAAGCATGTCCCCATGGGAGGCTGCTCAAGAGCTGCCTACGCAGGGAGGCTCAAGACAAACGAACTCAGGCAAGAGTTTTCATTAGTAATTACCTACCTGTTGAAAAAAGTTGATGTTTCTATATGAAATGTGTTTGTGACTCCTTCATTTCACTGTTGCCTAACTCCAAGCATTCAAAAGCAGTAGCAGATCTCCCAGAACTGTGAAATAGTTTGAGAGAGCTGAAATATGTGTGTGTATATATATATACACATATATTACCAAGTTGTTTCTGAGCTGTTATATTAAACTCAAATCATTCTCATAGCCACGAGGGGCAGAAACTTTTTGCATACTTTCTGAAGAGGATCGTGCAGTACGAGTAAAACAGCAAGGGATTGGATTTAATAACCCTGAAGATTGCTTTCTGCTTTATGTTTCCAAAAGTGGAGATCCTTGCAGAAGCTTCACCAGCTGGGTCTTTAGGAGAAGTACCAAAAATTGTGAGGGTCAGTATACAGTCCCAAGAAGCAAGAGCACCATACACATATACATTTACTTAACGTTCTAAGCAGAGATTTGAAATTGGGGGAAGGAATGGGCTGTGTTGCATTGTAGGTGATTTTGTTGTTCTTTAGAAGTGTTTTATTCATAAGTTTGGGTTTATTTCTTTCTGTTGGCAAGCTGTAGGGTCACTTTCGTGTGTTGGACACAGCACTTCTAAAAAGCAGGATTTCAGATAGCAGTTTTAGTAAAATATAACTGGACTAAACCCCTTAAATACAGAAACAGCTTCATCCTAAGCCTACCATGTGAGAACGGAGAATCTGACCCAAAAGAGGGATGAAGAGCAGCAGAAGGTGGCCTGCTGGGTCCCAAAGTGTTGGAGGTATAAATAGCACAAAATCTGCAGCTATCTCATGTGTTTTGTTTCTCTCTTACAATTCAGTGAAACTAGCTTTTTTTTGCCTTACTCTTAGATGGAGCAAAGCGGGAAGCAGCTTCCCTTCTATCTGTGAATAAACATGCAGCTTCTTCTAGCCTAAGCTCTTAAAATATGGTTATGGTTGTGTAATACCTTCTGGTTTCCCAGCTCCTCCAGTAGCCAGTGTTCTCTTTCAGGAAATCAAGTCATATCTTCCCTTGAAAAGATCCAAAACAATATCAACCTAACCTGCTGGGAAGCAGCAAAAGACTCCAAGTGATTTCTTTTGGGTTTGTCAGCCTACCTTCCTCAGGCCAAATAACAGGAGTCTGGAGTTTTAAACCCAAATACTTCGGCTTGAACTGAAAGTGCACGTTGTGCTCATAGTCCTGCTGAAGCAATCAATAAGCTTCTGCCTCTTTTCCTGGGGGGCTTGTGGGGTGGTTTGCTGTTTGTATTTCTTTTACTCAGAGCAGTCCCTTGGCTGTTTATTATCTCTTTAGCCATTCTTGCAGACCTGCAGGCACAGTGTTTTTCAGGTGTGTATACAGCCACTGCCAAAGGGGAATATTTTTCTATTTACTCCTGCTCTTGCAGCTGCTGAAGCTAAACCTTCCTCTCCTGTTTTTTTAGGGAAAAAAAAAAAGGCAAAAATGAGGAAAGCCAGCTTTAGTTTTGGGAGACAGCCGGTGAGTCCATTTAAGGAGGAGAAGGACAATTTTGATGGCATTTTGTAGAAATTCCCAATAGTAAAAGAGTTTGTTCTGGAATGTGTCAGCTGCAGTGGCTGTTTTGTGGGTTTTTCCAGTGCAAACCACAGTGGTGGTATCTCAGGACATCAGTGTGTGAGTGCTCTCCACTGTCTGCTTGGCCTAAGAAATGTGGATTTTTTTCTTTCCCTGAGAGGCTCCCAAAGTTCATCATGTTACTGTAAAAGGACTGGAGAACCAAATCTTTCAAATTCTGCTTGTCAGTGGTGGTCAGTGGAAATGGGAATTGCTGGATTCCTGCTGGCATTCCTAGTGCTGGTGAAAAAACTAAATTACCAGTCATAGAGGGGAAGGGATGGCTGCTATTTTTTTCTCTTCTATTTTTCTCACTGACTTACATGGTTTTTCCCACTTTTTTAGGTATCAGAAGTACCGAGAGATTCCCAGGATGTAAGAAATCAAGTGCTGTAAGTGAGTAGCTTTTTCTTGCCATTTTCCTTTACATGAGAAGTCCAAGCTTGCCCAAACAGAAGGAGAATCTTCTAATTTTTTTCTTTTAAAGACACTTCAAGAAATGTTTACAGCAAGCAAATCCAGTATTTTGGAGCCAGTTGAGTGCCTTTGGCACCTCTTTACAACTCACAAAATAAAATCAGCATTGTATTACCACATAGGCTGAATAATTCTCTCACTACAGATATAAACCACATGAATGCATTTAACTGAGAATATGGTCAGCAGAATGGATCATTTGCACCATCTGAAGCTTGTTTGTTGTTTCCAAGCTTTACCAGCTATGGAAAGACAGAATCTTGCTGAAGAGTTGAGGCATTCTTTGGGAAGTGAGCTTGCATCTCTTGGAAGGGAAAAAGAGCACAGATTAGCTGTGAGGTTGTTTTTGTGTGTGTGGACAGCACCTGAGCCCTGTCATCAAAACAGGAAACTATTCAATATTTGAGTCTTCCCTGATGTGATAAAATAGCTTTGAAGAAAGTTTTATATCACAAGAGACACCTGCACACTTGCTTCAAAGCAGCTTAGCCAAGAGCTTTTATATATATATATATATCTATATATATATATATATCTCTATTTAAAATAACCTCTAAACCCTGAAAATGTATATTTAAAGAGCAGCTGCCCTATGACCTTTTCCTGTGCACTGCTAAATGGTGTGGGTTGGGATTTCCCATCAGCTGTGGCTGGTCTGCAGCTCTCCAGGTGGACCAGCCAGTGCTGTTCTAAACGAACCTCAGGAAGGACTGGTTAGAGTCACTGACTCTGTGCCTGGCATAGTGCAGGCTCTTGAGGCAGCTTCTCTGCTCTGCTGCAAGGCTGGATAACAGGGCAAAAGTTTGGGTGCTGTTGCTCTGGGCTTTACTGCTTTCTGTAAGTAAATTTTATTAGCAAAGGGGGTGAATAAGGGGGTTTTTTTGAGGTTTTTATAATCAGCTCAACTCCTGTTCTGTGGTAGTGAAAATCTGTGGTTACTTGGACATCAGCAGAGTTTTGTTTCTATTTTCATTTCAGTGGCTTAAGTCTGTTTTCTGTTACAGCAACAAAAATCTATTTGGGCTAGATTGGAATAAAGACCCAAATTGAAATCAGCCTGAAAAAATAAGGGCTAGTTTTGTTAAAGGAGAAGAACTGAGTCCCTCCGTGTTTGGTAAAGATGTGGTAAAAATTCCCCAATAAACACCTATCAAGCATTCAGAAAGTGGTAAGCAAAAAAAATGAATCCTTCTTTCAGCTTTTTGTGAAGGATACTGGCAATGAGTGTGGTTACTGGAGGAAAAGAGGGATGTGAAATGATGACAGTGTTTTGTATTGATCTCCCTCAGTAAGGTCCATGGTTCGTACTCTTCCTTTGAATCACAAATGTTCTCTTCTAACTCCCTGGTGTTTAGACTTTCACACGAGACTTGCTAATTGAGCTGTGGGGCTTATTTTTTGTGAGTCACTTACAAAGCATTGTACAGGGTGGGCTCTGGTCTCTGTTTATTTACAGCTGTGTTGGCTTCAGAGTGATAAGAAGAGTAGATACCAATTCAAGTGAAAAAAACTCAGCAGAAATATGCCATGTGTGTATATTGTGTCTCTCAAAGTATATCCACACGATAGAAAAGCTCTTTGCTCATCTCAAAAACAAAACCTGATTGTTTTTCGTTAGGTAGGCAGTGTTGAAATCTGGGAAGTGTTTTCTCAGGTCCTAATGAATCTACATCCTAATGGACCCCTGTGGTGGTTGGTTCCACAAAGGGGTTGAACACGGGGAGCTGCCCCCTGCCCTTCAAAGGGGGGGACTTGCTGGTCCCAGGTAGATGTTGTCTGTGTCATTAAGTCAAAGTAAAACAGCAGTGCTGATGCAGGCATGTAATCCACAGATGCCTCTGATATAGCTGTGTTAAGAGGATGAGAGATAAAGCCAAGGGTATCCTCCTTGGGAGCTCTTCAGGCAACTGGTGTATGGCCTCAGATGGCTCTGAAATTTCTGCAGCAAGATACAGTGACAGCTCAGCAGTGAAAGGAGACTGCAAGTTCCCATTTACCTGTCTTCTCACACTCTGGCTGCATGACAGGAACTGGGGAGCATGAGGTAGCTGCAGTGGGACAATGCTGACGGAAAAACTCATCTCCTGCTCAGAAGCTCAGGAAACCCAGAGCTGGAAGAATTTGGCTCCTGTATGTCTGCTCTCTCTGTCCTCTTGCAGTGTTGCCCTGCAAAATGCTTCAGGATCAGTTGTTCTGTAAGAGAATTGAGGGAGAGAAGGAAAAAGAGGCTTTCTTGTCATTTCCCTTTCTCTGTTTGCCTGCCAGCACCTGGAGGTGAAACTTGCCAGTGGCTGCTCCCAGAGGTGCCTGTCCCCTGTGAGGGGTGGCAGCGTGGGTTGCAACAGTGACTTGGGGTGGCTCTGACTGACACTCTTGCAGAGGGGCCTAGACCAAGAGCTGACACACTGTGTTATGAGCTGTCAGGAAAGTGCTGGTTTGGGAAGCTCCTGCCACTTGCAGTGGGCTTGGGGACATTTATGAGCCAGCTGCGAGTGGCGGTTGCTTCACCTATTAGGCTTTAATACACCATCCCTTTGTAAGGCAGCATCTCTGTCCTGCTATTTAAAACCAATACCCACTTTATTACAGGTAGGATTGCCCTGATGGAGTTTTGTTCTCTGAGCAGTGCAAGGCAGAGCCATCTCTTGGTGGGGAACCAAGCCCTGAGAGGATGCAGGGGAGGGGTTCTTTCAGGTTGTATGTGCTGGAGGAGAAGCATCCTCAGCTGGCGTGTGGTTGTGTGGCTGCCCTTCCACCCCAGGATGCTCTTTGGCAGGACAGGTTGGTGAGGTGGCTGCAGATCACAGGATGCCCAGGGCAGGCTGCAGCATTGGACTGCAGAGGCACAGCAGGTCTGGTGGGGGAGCAGGAAGGACAGAGAAGCGGTCCTTTAGGCAAAAGTAGCTTGGATAAATTAACTCGTTTATGTCAAGGCTTCTGGATGTGTAACTTTAAAAAAATTACACTTGTTGCAGTAAAGTGTTCTCTTATCAGATGAGATTTAGATAGATTTGGGGTTACTTTTGTTGCTTGGAGCCTGAGCAGTGAATTTGCAAACATTTTCTGCAGAGAAAATGACAACAGTGTGTCTTAGGAGTGCCAGCACTATGTACAGAAACAGCTTTGCCAAATGCAACAGTGGTGCTGCCTCCTTGCTATTATATGGGGCAAGAGGTTGGGCTCTAGCTGTGGCAGCCCTGAAAAGCTGAAACTGTCGCTTGTACTTGTCACCCACAAAGCCACTTCTCCAAACAGTGTGCTCCTCACAAAATCAGCGCTCGTTCTCCCAGTGGTTGATCAGGCAACTGTCTAGAAATTTTGGAAAGACTGTGTTTTATTTTTAAAAAGGGGGGGAAATACTATTCTAACTTAAGGATAAAGATTTGGAGGAGAAATTGGTTGGAGAGCAGGAGAAATTTAGTCAGGAGAGATGAGGCTTAGCCCAAAGTCTCCATTACAGTTCCCAGATGAGAAGGGGTGACAGGATTTCTTTCCTGTAACTGCAAATACGCAGTTCATATTGGAGCCCAGGGCAGGTTTTCCCAAGAGTTGAGCTGGTTGGGCTTTGGTGAGGACAGGGTTGCTGCTTCCTGGCTCTCCAGCAGGCCTGGTGGGGTGGTCCTTTGGGATCTTGCTCCATTCATCTTATTTTTGATAGTGTTTTTTCTTCCTTTTCTATTCCCCTTAAGTATGATGTCACAAATGACATCAGTACAATAACTGCTTGTGGTTGTCATAGCCACAGTCTGTGACACCCAAACAAAGCAGCAGGAAACCAAAGCTGGCATACAAATGCTGTAATATTCATCACATTCCTTTTGGTTAATAACTGCATGGTTAGGTATTTATTTTCCATTGGGAAAAAAAAGAGGAAGGGGACTTAAAAGCAAAAAATTGGGTCACTGAAGGGGAGGAAGGTAGTTTCCAACTCCAAATGATAATGTAGCTGCACTTCTGCCTCCCAGTGCTCTTCCCCTGAGGTAATGTTGCTCTGGCATCAACTACTCAACTCCCTTCTGCAACTGTTCCCATGGCTGGGGACCACATGGTGGTGCTCCTCGCGGACAAGGCAATGGGAGACATTCCACTGCCTCAAACGAAAGCTGTGTCCCCAGGGCAAAGCCTCCCAAAGGCTGGCAGTGAGGGCCAGCAGCAGCCACATGTCAGCCAGCTTTGACTGCTGGATGGCTGAGGCTGCCATTCTTGTGGTGCATGGATAGAGTATAGAAGGGTTTTTTTAATCTTTTGGGGGGGATTAGATGTGATGGGGGAGTGGTTGTTTGCAGTTCTTTGTTTTGTTTCTTGAATCTGTAAAATAAGCTTTTCTGGGTGAGCAGCAGAGCTTGTTTGCCCCTGCAGGATTTAATCACTCCTTCAGAGTTTTGCACAGTTGGCCTAATAGTAGGAAGGTGCTTGCTGCAAAAAATAATTCCAGTAATGTTAAAAAAGTTAAATAAATTACAGAAATAGATCTGGTATGAGCACTGCATTTGCAAGACAAGCACTGGAGGCAGGTGGTTAGGGCTTGCTGGGAGGGAGCCACCTCAGCCTGTCACTGCTGCAGGCATGTGGGGAGCCCCCGTCCGTGTGCCCCTCGCCAGAACTTCCCCTTGCCCAGTGCCACCCCCCTTTGTGTCCCCACAGGGACATACTGACCCTGAGGGCTCCAGCATGGCTTCCCCAAAATATTTGGGCATTCCTGAGCTGGGGCCTTCCCCAGGCCTGTCTGTGCTGGGAGCAGGCAGCAAGCACACAGAGAGCAGAGTCCAGCTCTGGATTCAGGCATTCGGTGCCGTGGCTCCTGCTGGTGCTTGCAGGGAGGTGCTCATTATATAATAGCTGCTGGTTGATTAATATGCTGTGAGTCAGAAGCGCCAGGGTATTTTAGCTTTCTCTAGTTGCTATGGAAACATTATTTTAACAAATAGCTTTTTAATATTTAATTAAAACTCAGCTTTTGGCAAGCTGGAGTAAGAACTATTACAATTACTACTACAAAGGGTTAGCAGTGAAGTGTATTCCAGAGCCATGGGTTTTTTGGTTGAGCCTGTGTCATGTGTCCCCCACTCTGATATGTCAGGTTCAAAAAATTAAAAAAAAAAAAAGTAAAAAATCACTAATTTATTGCTTGTGAGAAGTGTATTCTTGTTCCTAAGACACAAAGCAAATGTAATGCAAATCTGCAGTTACTCTTAACAATTGAAGGTTGTCACTTCTTTCAATGTACAGTGCCAAGGCAGCTCTGTAAGGACGAAGCAGTGTGATAGCATTTATTAGTCGCTGCTGTGTCACTGGTGTTTCTTCTTCTACCTTTGCCTCCTGAATGAGATCATTCCTGTTTTCTTTGCTTCGTGTTCCCTCTGTGTCAGGTTGGATGCTTTTCCCTTGCCAGCTTGTGGAGGAGGCTGGTGCTGTGTCCGGATCAGGCTCTGGACAGATTCCTAGTCTTTTTTTAGGTGAGCTCCTCTGCTCCCTGATACCAGATGATTCTGCAATGAAGACAAATGAACAGAGAACTCAGTCTCCAGAGAAAAATAAATATTTAACAGCTCTTTGTAAATAACTGATATTTATAGAACAGTTGCAGGTTCTATCATGCTTGGTAAGTGGGGGTGCTTTTTATGCAAGAATTCTGCCATGAGGGACTCAGTGGATGCTTAATGTCATCTGTGATATAATAATGAAATGAATGTGTTGCTCTCATGGGGTTCCCTTCCAGCCCCTATTTCCTGTGATTAGCTTCAATATTGCACACTTTGTCTCTATTCACATCACATTCCTTCATATTGTACTGAAACCTTATTTGGAAGGTAACACCTTTATTTCCTGAGGGGAGGGGAAGGGTGTTGAGGGTTTTGACTTAGGCAGATGGGTCTGAGGCTATATTACCTCCATCATGTATCAGTGTGGTGGCTGGCCAGGACCTGGGGATTCATCAGCTTAGCCTCTCACTCTCAGAGAGTCTGGGTTGGTGCTGTTATACCATTTTATAAATGAGTGAAAGTAAACCTGGAAAGATGGATTAGGATGTGTTCTGCCCCAGCTGCCTATAAGTTAAGCAGTTATTCTGTAGTAGTGGTCTAATCACTTCCACCATCAGTTGAAAGACCTGCACCATTTCCAGAGATGTTTCACCCTACTTTAGGACAGATGTTTGAGGCAGGTCTCAGGCTTAGCCCTCAGAATTGTTCGTCTCTCCCCATTTAACTCAGAGCTGTAAACTAGACGGGGAAGAAGTAGACAAGAGGAATGCCACCCTGACCAAAGATCTTCTATACAGTTTCTATAGGTGGTCCATAGCACTGTTTCAGGCTGCAGGATGTCCTTGTCACACTGCTCTGGTCACACAGTGTCAGGTGCCCCTACCAAAGCAGCACAGCTGATCTCTGCTACACATTGCTCACAGCTGGGCTTCAGGGATTAACAACTTGGAAAGAGATGCAAAACCAGTCCCCAGGCATGTAAAATAAGGTGCTAACGATTTGTCTAAACTCTTCTAGCAAGCCAGGAAGAGAATTAAGGCTTTCCTTCTTATTTACACCGAAGGTGTGTTGTCATGACCAAAATTAGAGTGATAATGTTTTTGCTGCAGTAATATAACAAGCAGTATGGGTGTGTTAGGCAGTTCTTTAAAAAATCCTTCTAAGGTGCGTCCCATACTTCTTGCTAAATTCTTTGTTCTCTTTTTAAACCCCTCTGCTAGCTGATGGCAACCTCAGTGAATCCAAAGGTGATCCCAGGATGTGGCTGGAGCTGTGATGGAAGCAGGGTCTCTGGGTAGATAGCGACAGCCACCGAGCAGCACATGCTTGCAGCCACCTGTGTCAACTGCTGCTTCCTGCAAGGTCTGGGAAGGAATCCTTACTATTTTTTTCCACCAAGGACCTGAAACACACTGCAAAAACCAAATTCTACTGGTTTCATAGCAAACGTGGGTCTCCATGGGGCTTGCAAGGCAGCAGCCAGGACAGGCTTTGCAGAGGGATGGTGGGAAGTCCTGCTGTGCGGGAAGGGCAGCATGGTGGGGGGGAGGACAGGCAGTGGCTGTTGTGGGAGAAGCTGACAAGCAGATGGATGAAGCTGGCATTACCAGTGGAGTGGAAGAGGTGAGTGCTGCTATGTTAGCAGATGTGATCAGGCTTCCTCAGAGGGATGAGGAGTGCTGAGAGGTTTGAACCAAATGCCCCGACCAAAGGAAACCTGTGGAACTGTTCCTTGGGAGGAGGTGGGAACGGTTTGGTTGATGGTGACTGGCAAAGGTAGAAGTCTGAGCAGTGATGCTTTTGAGTATCAAAAGGCAGTTGGTTAAGTAGCTGAAATGGGAATTGTTGTGAGAAGGTACAGAAATAACATTTCTACCTGAAATTTTCATCATATGGTGAAATTTTGCAAAGGATACAGAGAAGTGCTGGAGAAGAGCAATCCTGCTTAGGCTACATGCTAAGAGAAAAGGCCCCAGGTTATAGGTAAGAGAGATGTGGCTGATAGCCCAAATACTGACAGTACAGCAGATGGGGGAGGAGGGAAGGTCAGGAGCTCAGCTGTCCCTGAGCAGAGCTGGTGCAGAGGTGAGCAGTGGGCTCTTGGGGAGGGATGGCTGTGCCAGGAGTCTGTGTGGTGAAGCAGACCTGGTGCTGAGTGTTTGGGGGGGGAGGGGGTCCCTGATGCATAATGCTCCTGAGTGTTGTGATGGGTGGCAGGTCTGGGTAGTCAGATCTGCCCTGGAAAGCTGTTCCCAGGGAGGGAAATCGGGTTCATCAAGAGGGGGGAAAAGTAGAAGATGGGAGCCTGTATTTTTGTTTGGGTAGATGTGCACTGGAGTTGTACTAGAAAAGCTGAAATGTGATTTACAATGGAAAATAAATGCTCCACAGCAAACACAGACTGCTGTGAGAGAGTTTACCTGTCAGGTCCTCAGCTCAGCATCAACTACTCAGCCTCCCTGTATGGATGTAATGTGCTATACAGATTTTCAATTTGCAGTAATTTGGGACTTGCATGTAGTCTGCAGAGGTACGACATGCACTCAAGCAAGTCTGACTTTCCCACCTGAGGATAAGGGTGGATCCAAGCTGGCAGAAAGCCCTGTGTGGGAGCAAAGGGCACATCTTACCCAAGGGAGTACTCAGAGATACTGCAGTAACAAGGACTCCCCCCAAATGAAGCCCAAAGGTTGTGGGCTTTTGGGGTTTTTTTTATGGTGATTTGGGATCTATGTACACACTTTGTATTGCAAGTCTGTGATGTGTCGCAAATCCCCATGTAACCAAGTGTGGAGTCTTCTCCCCTCACTTAAACCCTTATTCCCTCCACTTAAAGCTAAACCAGGCTTTGCTGGCTTTCCTCTTCACTGGTCCCAGGGGATTTAAAAGGTACACTGCTATTTCCATGTCTGCCTGATAAGCAAGAACATCAAGGGATGGAATAGAGTTAAGTGAATTGAGAGGAGAGAGGTTAGAAGTGACAAAAATTGCAATGAACTTTCCTGCAGCTTCCCATCTCCACCTGTTCTAGACCTTCTAGACCTTCCCTTTTTTTTTTTTTTTTTTTTTTTTTTTTTTTGCTGCCATCAGTAGTTTTTGGTAGTGTTGTCTTCTCAGTGGCTGCTCACTGATGGAGTTGTCTAGTGGAAGTCAGGAGCCCGATGTCTTGAAAGCAGGAGCGCTTGGACCTGTGAGTCTGCTTGTGTATTGGAGAATGTGCTCCTGTCTCCTAATGCAGCAAATGCAGTGGGGGTATCACATGCTTTGCATCACCAACAGTTTCACACAGAACAACTGTGATATTTGTATGGGTAATTTGTGCTTAGTCCCAGTTGTGCTGTTAGTGGCATTAGGGTAGAGCATCACAGAGGCACTGAGCACAGTAGTTGTCTCTGAGTTGACTCAGTTTTCATTGTCAACGTTAGTTATGACTCAGGTATAACCAATCTGGCATGTTTCCTGTCTGCAGTTCTCCAAGTACACTCTTCTGCTTGCGTGCCTCAAACCAGACTATTGCTGTGTTTGCCACGCTCTGAAATCCAGCCAGGCTTGCAACAGATGAATCAAACCCCACAGTGCTTGGGGCAGCTGCATTTCAGGTGCTGCTGTGAGTGTGTGTAGGGAAGGGCAAGGAGGGGGTGCAATGCTTGGGAAGAGCACCTACGGGAGGAGACTCGAACTCCAGTAGGACAGTGAATGGCCTTGCATTTATTGGATTTGTTATAAAGACTGGATTAAAATGTGTTTTATTTTATTTGTATTATATATGTAATTGTATCTAGTGAGTAGGTATTACCTAATATATACTATGTAAATGCAAAGAAGAACTGCTTTTTTTTTTAGCTCTGCTATAAGGCATTCAGTAGATTCCCATCTTGATGTGACCTTGCTTTCCTGTTCAGGAAGTTCTCCTGTTTGACCATCCAGGATTTGCTCTGGCAGTTGCACCCACACCACCCGAGCCAGGACCGAAGCCCTTTCGCTGCGGGTGGTTCCAGTGGGCTGTGGGGTGCCCCGCTTGCCTCCCTACACTCAGTCAGAACAGACTTCCTTACCAGTTCAACCCAGGCTTTCCCACAGCAGAGTCTCAGATGTCTGGATTCTTAAAATAATCATGGTGCAATAACAGAATAACAGCTTGAACTGGTGCCTCTGGAGGTGGGACCCCAAACAAAGGAATCCTTGGGCTTTTACATCTGCGCAGTCTTAAGTGCATGAAAGTCTGGGCTCTTCCTGCTGAGTTTTTGGCTCCTGCTGTGTCTCTGAGTATCGGGTCACCTGGCTGCACACGGGTCCTCTGTGCCCTTTGTTGTGCACAGGGTTGGTGCCAGCTCTTCCCTCGGGCTCCCTCCACCCAGAGCTCAAATCTGCAGCTCTCACGGCAGCTGCTCACCGAACTACCTGCACTGATTGTATTCTTCAACATCTCCAATGGTTTTACCGTCAGTAAAAGAGCCCTCTGAGTGGCCATGGACAGGCCATCCCTCTGTTACTGGAGGACTGCAGAGAAGAAGCAGCTTTCTTCTTTGATCTTGCAATTGCTGGAGTCAGTAGCAAAATTTCAGAGGACTTCAATGAGCCAGGATCAGCCCTCTAAAAATACTCCCAAGGCACTAGGGGAAAGCACTTGTGAGTAGGTGAGAAGCAGCACTTATCTGCCTGTGGGGTGGAAGGGAGCACACCGTTGTTAATAAATGTTGCTTCTTTATGAATACGTTTCTTCTGGTGCATGTTATCAAAAGGAAAGAAATCTCTGCAGTGGTAGTGTAACATGTAGGGCTGTCGGTAGCAGCAATAAGTTTTGATCTGTTACTGTCGAAATTCTGCCACTTTTTTGTAAGAGAAGACCCAAAAGCACCTTCCTTTGCTGTCTGTGAAAATCTGAAAGGTGCATTTTGTGCATGTCATGAGGATCTCTGAGCATCTCTTTCCAGATGAGTCTGGATGAGTAATTGTGTCATTTGGACAAACCCTGATGCATACATTAGCCTCGTGCTAGCCCTGACTGCTGGAGGTGGCAGTGAAATCAGAGGTACACCCTGTGTGTTAAAAGCAGTGTAAAGCTTCGAGAGCCTGCCATAACTTATATCACCTTTGAGGATTCCTAAGAGTGGTTTTGAGCATAGGAAGGGAGACAGGGTTGGCTCAGGTCAGGTTTGCATCCCCTGGCATGTGGTATGTGCCCACGGTGGTGGCATTGGCAAGCATGAGGGGATGGCAGTGGTCATCTCCTTTCCCAGCAGAGAGCAGCTTCAATGTGTCCTTTAAGCCTGAAGCTAACCAGGAAGAAAACCCCTGTGCTCAGCCCCTGCGATGGCCCCAGCACTGCTCTGCAGTTGTGATACGTCTGGTACACACCAAGCTGTGCTCTCGGGGACAGGGCAAATGGAGAGGAGGGAGATGGTGACCTCCCAACAGCTGCTGTGGTGGCAGAGAGGAGGGAAACAGTGATTTAGCTGTTCTTGGTAGAGGGGTAAGTGACTCCAGAGAGCATTTAAATAGCAAAACAATTAGAAGGTATTTTGAGGGTTTCATAAGCTAGTTGCAAAATTAATAAACATTAGAAAATCTCATTTATAAGGGTGGGGAGTTTCAAGGCTGCATCTCTCAGCAGTATCCCAGGGTTAGGAGAGCTATGTGATCATTCCGGTATCTTAGTTTGCTTCAGGCTCATGGAGGCTTGGTTTCATATCTGTCTAGCACCTCCCTCTTCTTGTCCATCCATGCTCTCCTTGCCCAGAGGTGCTGGGTTTGCGAGAGAAGGTTTATTGTGCCACTGCTGGTGACTGGGGCTTGCCACTTAGCAAATATTAAAAAAAAAACCACAGTAAAGCAACTGGTAGGTATAGCTGGTGAATTATCCCTGAAAATCACAGTCCTTGCTTCTGACACCTGGCTTCTGCAACACGTCACTTGTCTGCCAGCAGACACATAGCTGTATCCATCAGGTCTCTGAGGCTAGTCATAGATAGAGACCTGCTAACTGTGGCTTCTCCTCCTCAGTATATGTATTGTGCTCTGGGATATGTCAGGGGCATGGAGCACTGGGCTCAGGTGTTGTGTCCTTTTCCCTGGCTGCTGAAACACATCAGTAAATTTAGTGGTGGTAACATCATCATAATGAGCTCTGAGCAATGTGAGCAATGCACAACTCTGCAGTTTTCCAGAAGCTGTTCCTTTACAAGACCCCTTTTCAACACCCTGAGCACTGATGTGATGTCATACAAACTGTCGGCTAACTGAATGTCTCCTTTAACACGTGCTGCTTTTGTATCACTTTCAAATGCCAGAATTTTGCAAGAAATGAGATTTCAAATGCATCATCTCTTGCCCCCTGCAGTGCATGTTTGTGGTCTCATCTGGTCCTGGTGTAGTGTCTGCTCAGGTGGAGGCTCCTGGGCTGCATATTGAGTGTGCTCACATTTTGTGTCATCGCCACAGCTGTGCAGCACCACTTCTCTTTTGGGGAGGAACCACCCTCTGTGCAGCCTCCTTGGTTGCTGCCAGTCGGTTTGCTTTTCAGAGGACTCCAGCCAGTATTAAGCTTGCTGGCACTGTCTGACAGCACTCTGTGCCTCTGCTTTTCCTCAAACACTCAGCCCTGAGAAGTCTGAAAAGCTGGACAACCCTGTGTCACCTCACAGGAAACAGAGATGTTCAAAGAGCTCATGTAATTAGCTGCACTTTCCTTTTTAGATACTTCCCGATCTGCTTGAGCCAAGGAGCCAGCCGTCCAGTTTGCTGGTCAGGGCATTCTGTAAAGACCTCACTGTGTGTCCAGGGGCTTTCCCTGGCTCTTCCTGCTGGTGGGAGCCTCAGCTGGGATGGCAGCACAGACCTAGATAACATTGGAGATTTGAGTACAGAACACATAGGAAAATTAGGTCGTGTCCACTTTACACAGGCTGGATTTTATTCCAGGCAATTAGAAGTTGGGGGTGGGAGGCCTTTGTATTCCAATGAGTGAATTTGGTGAGTTGGTTTTTTTTGTTGTTTTTTTTTTTTTTTTTTACTTGATCGAAAAGGTGGCTGACAGCATGGCTAGATCAATGCATGCTGGCAGTCTGTGTATCCTGCCCTGTGTGGCTTACTGGAGGTGCCTGGTGTTCCTCTGCTGCTCCTTATCCCTTTCTCTGAGACCCTCCTCAGCAGAGGCTGGGTGTCAGATTGCTCTGTGCACACAAACCTTCAGCAGAGCAGCAATTAACCCAAGGTGAGCCATGTTTCATAGGAAGTCCAGGAGGTCCAGGACGGTGGTCCTCCTTTTGCAAAGGTTGGTGTCATTCTGGTGGATACCACTTGCTCTTTGCCCTCTGCAGGGTACAGGTACACTCAGCTCATTGCCTGAAGGATTTGAACAAAATCTGTCTGACTGCATGAGTTGAAATTTGTTCGGTTTAACCCTAGAACAGATTTGCCTGCAAGGGGCTCTTGTCAGAGACAGTAGTGCTTGGTGTTCTTTGTTGCTCCTGAGCCACCAATTGTAGAACATCTATCTTGTTGCTCAAAATTGCTATTTTTACCATAGTGTTAGCAGGGTGTTTTGAAGTATATTGACTGGTGAAGACAGCAATATTTAACACCTTTGGTTTTTTTACCTTCAAAGCAATTTATAATTAATAGTCCTTCTGACTCCCATGTCAGCAGGGACATAATGTGTAAACTCTTTGGGACAAGGAGTGGGGCTTGTATGGGTTTGTAGCAGTGACATTGTGGTTGGAGAAAAACTGCTGATCTGGGTACACCTTCTTGCCATAGAAATCCTGCCTAGGAATCATACAAAGAAATTACTTCACATGAATAACTCAAAAATGCTGGAGAAGGTATTAGGATTGGCATGATTTAGTGCAGTTAAACTGTATCTTGTCTTTCTCTAATTTATGTAAAGCAGTTTTTATCTGTCTTGGGGGGGCGGCGTGTTCTTTTCTTGTTTAAAGTTCCAGAAATCTACATGGGAGATCTTAAAATTGGATGAGTACTGTGTGAAGGCATTTCTGAGTTAAGTTGTAACCTGAAGCATAAGGAAAAAGGTTTTCTTAACTTGTTGTATTAGTAAAATATATTTGAACCGGTGTTGCACATCATTAAATATATGGTGAATCACATATGACAGATGTGCCGAAAAGAGTCTAAGATAATGTGACCAAAATGTCATGCTGTAACAATATTCACAGAAGAGAGCAATTTCCTGGAATATAATCTTCATGGGCTGTAAAATTAAATTTGAAAATGTATCCCCAGTTTTATCTTGCCCCTTTTAAAATAAAATCTCTGGAAATTTTTAACCCATTGGTTGCTGTTACAGCAGCTTGTGAAGGTTAAGCTTCTCGTTGGGTCTCAAGTGCCTTTTTCCTTCCCCAGCTTCATATGCCAAGGACAGAGTGAATCCTTGCACCATCTATTGTAGCACACACTTCTGTTGCACGTGCTGGAGGCTCCCCACAGAGATACAGATGTTTTCTGCTGTGTTCTCCAGGTCTGCTAGCTGTTCTTCAGGTTTCCTGAAACAGTGACCATTTTTGGTAATACCACTGCAGCATATCACTGGGCAGAAAAATAGTCTAGGCTTGTTTTGGGTTTATTTAGGATATGTTCAACTAGAAGGCATTGCATGTAGTTAAGCGTGTAGGGAACTGATGCTGGCACTAATAGTGGTGTTCTCCAGGGATCTTTTACACCTTGACAGAATGTATAGTCTAATCTAATTATGGTAACCTATCCTAAAACCATGGTAATTAAACTTAAGAGATTACTGAAGTTGTAGGGTATGGTTTTCTGAGTTAGTTTCCAAACCTATCTGTCTCTAATCTCTGTTTTAAACATTGACTTCAGCTTCTCACTAAGCTTCTTTAACTTCCACTGTGTTAGTCAAGCAGCTAACTGGGAACTCTTGCAGGCTCCAGTTAGTATGCATAGTCCTTATTGAATTAGATTGGAAAAGCACTTGGAATTTGAAAGAAAAGCAGAATGTGGAATTGTGATCTTTCCTTTTTATGTAGACTTTTTGAAGGAGGAAGACTGGGATGTCTTTATCTATGTGAATCATCAAAGGATTAACAAAAACACAGGAAAAATGTGTTTATCATTGCTGCCTTGACCAGGGTTCTGAGCTGAGATGAGCATGCCTGGAGGTTGGGCTAAAAACTGAGCGGGAGTGAGGGGCATTGCAGTTCCTGTGCATTTGGCATGGGAGAAGAAAGGCTGGAGTCTCTGACCAGGGCTCTGCTGGTAACAGCAGCAAGGCTGGCCTTTTGGCCCCTTGAGCTAAACTCGGAAGGACTTCAGGAGGCTGAGGGCAAAGTTGTTTCTTCTTCATTCTCCTCTTTCCTTCCTCTCCAAGTCCTTGTAGCCCTTTGTTGCTGCCAATTCTTTCTCATCTAAGCAACCCCAAAACCAGTAGAGGTGCAGTCCAACACCTGCTGTTTTCATCATCTGCCTACAAATTGCCCTTCCCCTCAGGAAAACCCGTCAAAATATCCATGTGCATGCACAGATGAAACAAACTTACAGTCCCACCAGGATAAATGCTGTATTAACATCACAGATGTAACATCATCACAGCTCTGGTTTAAGAAGGGCAGATGGAAAAGGCTCTGCTGACCTAATGCCCATTAAAAAAAATATCTGTACCTAGTGTCAGTGGGCTGCTTTCTTCCTTACCTTCTTTCCTTTTCTTATCATTTCTGTGCTTTCTCTTCTGAAGAAGTTCAGTGCTGCATTAAAGAGATTACAGGTTCTTTTCATCTTACCTCTTTTTTTTCCCCCCAATTTTACTTCTTCCCAGCAAGCCTCAGGGGTCTTTTGGTTTGGTTTTTTTTTTCCTTTTTCTTTTCTTTTTTTAAAATTTTTTCCCCCCTGTTTTAAAGCAATTGATTTACAGCTCTCCTACCTGCTGGGAAAGATTGACCTGCTACTGAGCATTTTCAGACAGCCCTTCTTATGAGTCACTTGGGACTGAAAGCAAGCAGAAGGCCAGGTTGAAAGGTGTTTCTTTCCTGATGCTATTTACACCCTAAGGAAATAGTGATGGCATGTGCTGGTTTTGTATAGCTTGATACACGTTGTGTGTAGATGTACCTGCATCTTGAAATGGGGTTGTCCAAGGAGAAAATACTTCCTTTCTTTTTTTCTCCACCGACACCCTCTTGATTTCTCCAAATCTGAATGAAATCTGAGTGCACTTCTGTTTTCACTCTTTCTCTTGTACTGTGCTTTTGGTGGGCTTTTGCTGTGCAGTTTTGTTTTCACAAGTTTCAGGATGTGCTTTGTTTTCTCTGAAACATGAGGTGTGGATTCCATCTGGAAATATTTCAGTGGGTCATACAGTTTGTGGTTCTCTTCCTTTGCTGCCCTGGTCTCTCTGTGCCTGTCTCTGGCAGGGAGTATGGGGAGACCAGCAGTGCTGAGCCACCATGCAAGAAGTGAATGAGGAAGCATACCTTTCACCTCACTTCTGGTCAGTGCAGACTCGATGGACCGTGGAGGCTATTTTGTTATTGAGCATCTAAACCCTGAAAAGGTATTTCAGGGCAGTCTGGACAGGGTTGCTGCTTTTTTTTTTTTCCCCTCCAGCTCCTGCTGTCTTGATACCAACACTAAATTGTTTTTCCTTCAAAGGAACAAACTTGACGTGCCAGGATGGTTGTTCTTCATCCTTTCTAAAGAATGAATCAGCCAGCGCTGAATTTCCTCAGACACATCTTCTGCTTTCATGTGTTGATCTGAAAACACTGACCTCAGCAGCTGGGCTGATTTATTCCACAAAAGGAGGAAAATCTGTCTATTCTTGTTTGAATTCAGTTTTAAAAGAATAAGATCTAGAATTAAAAGCAAATGAGAAAAAAGCAGGCCCTTTTAAAATTTTCTTTCTTATACCTAATATGAAGGCTGTTTTCTCACTTGCTCATGCAGTAGCTAAGGCCAAGTTCCATGGACATTGCCCTTGAAGTCTTCTAGTTAGTGTCACCTTTCATCAGTAGGAAACAGCCAGAGATGCCACGTTTGAACCCTGGCAAGTGACAAAAGAGACCAGTGAAGATTTACACACTGGCCCTACTCTGAAGATGAATCAAATCTGGGGTGACCCATCCTGTCTCGTTTCTCCTGTCCATTCTTGTCTGGGGGTGGTTTGGATGCAATTAACTGATGGGAACTGCCAGTATTTGGAGAGTAGGGGTTTGAGAGCCGATTTCAGCAGTGGGATCCAATTTCTCAGCAGTGTTGTGTACAACTGGGCTGTGTTTCATCATATTCACTTTATTAAAATAAGTGTTACAAGAGGCCTGTTCAGTGACTGAGTGAGGATTTTCCATTGCAGGCTCTGCAGCCTTTTCCCACTTCCTGGCTCTCTTTCCTCCTCTTGCAGTACCACACATGGGATGACTTTGCTTTAGAAATTATCTTTTTTTTCAAAAGGGCAGCAGAGGCCCATGGCCTGTGTGAGCAGGATGGGGTTTTAAGGTTTTCTTGTTTGTTCCCTCTCTCTCCCCTCTGAGTTTTACCCTCTACTTTACTGTTGTGAGTCCACAGGACGTACCAGGGAAACAGAATGCATTGGGTCATGTGTGGCCCAATTCCCCTCCAAGCCCAAAGCAGCCCTTCTCTGCAGGGACTGCCTCTCTGAAGCATTTCTAGAGACCACACAAGTCAGGAGCTGTGTGAACGCTTTGTCTGGTTTCTTCTGCCTAAGCTTCCTTCACTTCATGAATGTTTTGGTGAGGGTAGAGTAGACAAAAGGTGTTGGAAGAGAAGCAGATCACTTCCACAAGGCAAAGAAATCATGAAGAGAAGAGCAGCTTTGGGGAGAAAAGACAAAAGTAATTCAATAATTAATTATTTTTTATTGGGCTCCTCTTTCAGATGAGAAGCATGCAGTAAGTCTTGACCTAGTTCCCTGAGTATCACAGAAGTCTTGAGGTAGGAATTGCTTCAGGGAACATCCATGGGCGAGTGTTTCCCTGCCAGAAGGCAGCTGATCTGCTGGAACTGAAGCTCTCCACTCAAGTGTGGAGCTCTCCACATAAGTGTGTTTTGTCAATGCTTTTGTTGGGAAAGAGGTCTGAAACCCAGGCTAGATATGAGAGGTCCTGGCTGATGAATGCTGCTCTGAGATCTGGTTTCAAGTCTCTGCTATCTCCAGCCTTATTGATGGCACTTTTGCTTGTCCCCTTCCCCGCTTCTTATTTGGATTTTGGGCTCAGGTGATGTCAAATAATAGCATCAGCTCTTGCTGTGGAACGTGGTTTTTCCTAAACTTCAGGAACTGCTGTGTAATTAAGCTTTTACATAAATCTTCAGGAGAAATAACCCAGGACTGCTTCAGTCTGGGTCTTCACAGTGCTTAAGGCATTCTTGCTGGTGATAAGACAGGCAGGGAGTGCTTCTGAGATGAGGTGGAAGGGAGGAAGTCCTGGGGAGATGGCTTGTGGGTCAGTTTTGGATTGCCAGTAGTTACATGAGAGGTTTGGCTACAGGGCTAGCTTGAGGGCTAGCCAAAGACAAGGTCATAGCTCCCACGTCTACACCCTCTGGGATATGCTGAATTGCTAAAGTATTCATCAAAGAGCGTGGGCAGGGGACATGTTTTGAAGGAAAATGTATAGTTGCAGAGACAAGTTTGAAAGCCTAGCTGGTGTCTAGTTGGTCCTAGCAGAACATCAGGGAGCTTGCGGGTGCCCTGCCTGCCTGCCCTGCACACTGGTTGGGCTGCCCACAGCAGTGGCAGGTCTGTCTGTCCTCCAAAAGGAGATGCCCTCAGTGAGCATCCTGCTGTTGCATGTCGAGACCATCTGAGAACATAGCCCAATTGCCTTAATTCCACTCCCTTCTGGTGTGGAGAATGATTTTGGGACTACAAGGATAATACTTTATGCTGTTTAGGAAACAAAATAGATTGATTGGGCTTACAAAGCAAGCAAACCAACCAACCTGCAAATGACAGAGCAGCTGGTTAGCAGTAGCTACGACGTGTTTCAGCAGTGAGGCTGTGGAAGTGCTGCCTTTCTCCAGTGTATTTGGTTCCCAGGGGTGACAGGATTGCCAGGATGGCAGCAACAGCTGGAGTTTTCAGCAGGCTGTTTCCCTGCCCTCCTTTGCTGTGCAGCAAAGTCTATGGAGAAAAGCATGCTTGGTGCTGGTGGGTTGCCATGGAAAGAACTGCCACATCGCACAGAGTTCATGGTGGAGTGTCTGGTGGCTGTTTCTTTTTGAGAGAATTTTTACAAACGTTTTAAAACCGAGTGACCATCTAAATTAATGCAAGCTGGTCACAGAATCAGTGTCTCTTGAAATTATATCATTAAGGATTTTTTTTCGTTTTTTGTTCCTTCCTTTGGAAGGAGTGCACATGTGTTTTGGCAAACAAATACTGAATATTAGTGTCCCACTGGATTTTGATGTCTGGATGGTTGGAGCCTGTTTTGCAGCTCTGAGGAGAGAGCAGGAAGGAGGAGGGTTTGCTAGAGAGGGTGGGGGTGAGCATAAGCCCTGGGCACGCTACTGCAGGCCTGGTCCTGGCATCCCAGAAACAGGAGGAGAAGAAACCAAGTTTTAAAAAATTCTTTAAAAAAAGATTTAAACAAATAACCTTCAGTGAGAAGCCGTTTTATGGAGCAGTGCTCCTCCTTTTCTGCATTTCTCAAGTATTGCTCAAGCATCATTGTTACAGTTTCTTCATCTGGAGGAGCTATGAAGTAGCCCTAGGGGAAATCCAAGCACCAGGGAGACAGAGAGGCTGATGCCTGCGCTGACTCCAGCTCTGAGCCAGAGCTGGGAATAGTGAGTATGCTGGGATTAAAATGTGTGGGAGGAGGCAACTGCCAAGCATACTTTGTCACACTTAGGTGTTCTGATGGTAAACCCTTCCACTGGTAAGAAATAAATGAATGGGAGGTTTAGCCGGTTCTTCTGTTGTTGTTGTTTTCCTTGGCATTTTATTCCTCAGTACAGTAATAATTTTTCCATGTGAAACATGGTTCCTTTTGTGGTTTGGGATTGTAAGGGGTGTTCCAGGGGTGTTTCGTGCCAAAGCATCCAGGCTGCGGATGGTCCAGATCAAACTCAGTCATGAAAGTAGGAACTGGTTTGATCAGCATCCCTTGATGTTTAAAATGAGAAGTAGAAGAAACAAAACATGTCCTTCTTTGTGGCATGTGCTGGGGAGAAAGTCTCCAAAGGCATGGATTGTGCTTGTCTGATTGTATTTACAACTGTGTCAATTCCTACTATTTTTTTATATGTATCAGGTCTTAAGAAACTTCATTTACTTCCTAAGATACTTTTCACTCTCTTCCACTGTATATTTCCAGAAGAAACCCTGGTTCTTTTGAACTAGAGCATTAAATAGTGTGTGAATGATCCAGTAATCATTTCCTCTTTGTACTTCCGGAGTGAAATGAAAATGCAGAGACATTTGCATCCTGCTAAATCCCACTTTATTCCAGCAGCATAGTGTTGGGGTGTCCTCATCCTCTGTCCCCTGCATCCCATGTCGGCATCCTTTCCTAGAGCTCCAAGGTGCTGGCAGCTCCTGTCCTGGCCTAGGGACCCTCATTTCAAGGGCCTGTTGAGGAAAAGGTGGGACAGGCTGGATTCAGAGCTGCTATGCTGAAAAAAAAAAAAGTTACGTATACGTGCACACACAGCCTGGCAGATCAAACACAGAGAAATGTTGCACAAAGGAATCACATGCTGTTAGGTGAGATCAGATGTGTCTGCCAAGTTTCTGGCCTCTTGAAGACAAGAATATACCTGGAAATTTGAGAGCCTTACATTCAGGTGGTCTTGTAGTATCCAAGTAGAAAAAGTTGTGCCGAGAGATGGAGGGGAGAGCTCTGGCACTCGCTCAGATTCATCCTTGCAGCAAGTCTGGGTCAAGGTCACGAGAATTAAAGGCTCCCGAAAGCAGTGACCGCTCCCCTGTCTCCACTGGCCTGCAGCACTTGATATGGGGGAAGAAGGATTTCATGTTGGGGAGGGGGACAGTGTTTGGGTTTGTGGGTCACAGTCACTGGGGGAGTGTTTCTAACCCAGCTACGGAAACCCAACTGTGTGACAAGGGGGAAGGATTGCATTGTGTGCTCAACTTCTGGCACGGACAAAGGTCCTTTGTGGCCGTGCCAAATTCTCCCGGCAGCAAAACTGTTACTGTGCACAGAGGGCAGTGGCTCTGCCCTGTGACAAATTGCAGCAGCCACGGGTGCTGCAGGGAGGAAGAGGAAACTCATTTGATCCCATGATCTCCGGGGGAAAAATGGCGTTTGTGTGCCTGCCTGATAGGTGCCTATGGGGACACTTAAACTGTACATACCCACCTGAAACCTCAGCGTCCTGTGTGGCAAGACAGGCCTTTTCCCCATAAGTAAGCACAGTTTTGAAAGGCTTTCTGACTCTGGGGGTTTTGTTTGGTTTTGGGGGGGTTTTATTAAAAAATCATATTGATAATCAATGATTTTCCTAGGGAAAATAAACATTTGATTGGGAGCATATTTGTTGGCCAACTGGAGAAATTAGAATACTGTCACTCGGTGGATAACTTCAACTCCAAACAGCTTTTGATTTTGCACTTCATAGGGTGTAGACATCTGGAACATCAGTGATGCTTCAGCTGGCTTCTGGTTTCTGATGGCAGACAGTTGTTGGTGTCTTGGTCTTGTATTAGATGCCTTAAATGCTCAGTAAGCTGAAGAAAGTGTTTTGTAATCTGCAGTGAAGAGAAAGCATGCAAATGTTTCAAAAGGATCTTGCTGGACTTGCTATTTATTGTCTCATCCTCTACTGTGGAACATGGTAGGTTCTCTGTGACACAGTTTACTTTACAGGATTACTTTAAAACAAAGTGTTTTGTATGTGTATGAGGACTGGATGCTTACTAGGAGAAGGAGAAATAATTAAATACACTTTGAAAACAAAGTACTGAGATAAAACTTGAAGGTAATAAGGGGGAAATTATGTGTAGGGGTGATCTGAGTGGGAATTGCAAGTAATGAAGTACAGCAGATGTAGTAAAACAACTTCAACAAGCACTGGTACAGCATGTGATTAAAGTGACAGAAAGCAGTGTAACTAAGCATCTTTTAGATGGTCGCTTTTTTCAGCATTTGACCTCAGAGATGACGGAGGAACTGACCAAGGAATAATGTGATGCATGCTAGGAATGCTTCGCTTGTACCACCAACAAGCAGAAAAAAAAAATGTATGCTCTTGACTGAAAATGGTGTGGGTCAACTCATCCAGGACCTCCAGAGAAAGAGAAGAGAACAAGTGCATTGATGGTGTCCACAGATGTTGTGTGAGATGGGATTGTCACAAGAAGATCTCCCATCACATGGAAACCCTCCCTAAAATACTTTTTTTTTCCAGAATTATGGCAAAAAGTGGAAAGGGGAGGAGTTCTTGAACTGTAGGGTTCAAGCAAAGGAAGACCAGGAGGAATTGGTGTGGTTTTTGCTAACGATATGCTTTGCAGCAGTTGCAGAGGACGGTAGCTTTTATTTTGGGTAAGGACAGGGGGAGGTTTAGCAACCTCAGTAGAGAAGCTTCTCTCTTGTATATGTGCGCCTGGCCTAAGGAGTGATTTCTGAGAGAAGGCAGAAGAGTTCAGACCTTTTATATTTAGACTCTTCCTCTTGGAGAAAGTTGTGGTGGTTTTGTGACTTTGGTGCTTTTTTGCTGGGACCTAATCTATGCGTACCAGCTCCTTTCACAGGGGCTGTTAAATGTTTTCCACTTGTGAGCTTGGAGAATAACCTGAATTTACTGGAGACTGGAGCAGTAACCAAAAACCTCGAAGCAGTTTCCAGCCCTGCTGAAGACCTTGGTAAGGCATGATTTTTGCATTGTGCTTCCCTGTTTTGGTGGCAGCAATGTGTAAATTGACTTGGCCATTTAGCAAAGCCTCTGCCATGCTCTCTTCATGCCTTAATTGCCCATTTGAGCAGTGGGAATAACAGCAGTGCCCTAACTCAAAAGCCTGCTGTGAGAATAGGTGTCTTAACAGCTGTAAAGACTCCAAATATTGGACCAGTGGGATCCTCTGATCACCACAGGTCATTAACTATCTTAAGACAGACTCCTACATGAGGGGAAAGGACCTAAAAAAGATACTTGCTTTACATGGTGGGTGGAAGTCACGTCATTGCTGTTAGAAAAGCCTCTAAATGCGGAATGTACATTTTTCATGGTCTGATACATGGCCACTTTTAAAACAGCATTTTCTTTAAGCAAGTAGAGCACAGCAAAAGATAATGTAAAATGCGATGAGAGTGAGCGAAAATTATTTACACCAAGATATTTGCTGTTCCCCTCCATTGAACCAAATCTGCTCATCACCAGGAAGCTGAGGAGATCAGACTGATGCAAAGCACTGCCTATGCAGTTCTTCCAAGCATCTCACTCCTCTTAGCCAGCAGCAGACAACTTGCCCACATGCTGCTTTTTGTCTCTGTCTTGGCTGGGAGATTGGGGTCTGGCTACAGTAGTGGAAAAATTGTGTTGGGTTCGAAGAAGGAGATGTCTTTTCCTAGCAATATAAGGGTTCATCTGTATCAGACAGGAGTCTCCTAAGTAGAGATCTAGGCTAGGAAACACACATGCATCATCTGCCAGCACTTTAAGGTCATTCATCTGAGTTTATCTTGTGAATGTGGCTCTGGGCACAGGCAGCATGGGTGTCTGCAGCTCTACTTGTATGGGGTCTGCTTGCACATGGCAAACAGCTCATGGCATTTTGACATGGGGCACCTGAGGTTTGCCTCCTCGGTTCATCAGGTCGCTGAACTGTGTGAGTTAGGCCAACAGCTGATGCTTCATGTGCTTAAAATTGGAGCTGCCCTGAAGTGCCTTGGGCACCAGCTTTGTTTGGTATCCCCTGGCTGAGCTTGGAGGTCACTGGGTGTTCAGGTCCTGTGAAAATTCGTGTGGCAGTTTCCAGGCGTGGTCTTGTTTTGAAAAAGATATGTTGAAATTCCTGCTTCTGGGAGTGTTGAGGTGAAATGTTCCCATTTCATTACTGTGCAAGTATTCAGTGTGGTAGGCTGCAAGACACAGCTTTGTACCCCAAACCCAGCTTTTGGGCTTCCTCCTTCAACAGCATCTGGTACTGTAGCTCAGGAGTTTCCATTCAGGAATTAATATTTTTAGTTGTTAGAGTTTATAAGCCAGACCTGATGTTTTAAAAGGCAAAATTACTGTGTACTGAAGCTGTTCCCAGTAGTGCAGAGGTTCAGACTGTATAAGCAGTGTCAATCAAGATGACTTGAAGCAACAGCTGTTGAGTTCACCAATGTGTAGATGAGTGGATAGGGAAATGGGGACAGGAGAGAACAGCAGTGCTTGTGGGCCACAGGTAAAACCATCCTGTGGGGGGGGACATCATGCTGCTCTGCTTGTAGCATGTTATCCTCTTGTCTGCACTTCTCATTGGGGAATATGAAGATACCCAGAGAAGTCCTTGGCGGGGAAGAAAGAGGTACAGTGATTCATCAGCTGTATAAATCACAAACCATCTGCATTTTCCGAAAACATTGTGAATGAGTCAAGCAGGGAGCTGTGCAGCTATAGACACACAGGTTACTAATGTTTTCTGTTAATTACTGATCCCCTTCCTCTCTTGGGAGTTCCATAGACTCTTTCAGTGCTGCAGTTGTGGTGAATGAGGCTGATGGAGATGCTGCTTCCCATATAGGACAAACAGAGTTGGCCAAACCACCCATAGGTGTTGGTGTACGCCTTGTCTTGTTCAGACATGACATGCTGGTGATAGAAGTTTCTTCTCCTTTGTTTTTCCCTCAAATCTAAGCACTTTTTAGAAGTGGTCACCAACACAGTCCTGTGGCCTCAGCCTTCTCTCCTTCCCCTCCTTCAGTGCCTCTGGGTGCTTTTTCCCATTTCCTGCTGTGGTATGTACCATGTATGTGTCAGAGCCAAGACATGCAGGGCTCTAGGGGCTACTTCTTGAGAAGTGAAAGGTTTTGGGGGTTTTTTTTGAGAAATTCTGAGCTCATTTCTATCTTGCAGACTTGTAAGAGGGGTACCTAGAATGTGCATGTGATTTTTATTTTGTTTTCTCCTTTGCAATTGACCTGCAAAAGTGTTTGAGAGCCTTGATAATTTTATTTGGAAAAGTTGACACTTAACTGACTAAAGGCAGGATACTGTGGTTCCCAGAGCAGAAAAATTTGAGAAGGGATACAAGTAGTGTAAGAAGTACTAAAGCAGGAAAACTTCTGCGCTGTTGCTTAAAGTTTTGTAAGCAAAGTAAAGAAATCAGATGTCTGGATTCTGTCACAGCTCGTCTTCTTTCTGCTTTGGAAGAAATTTAATTTAAAGTGTCTCTATAGTAACAATAAATCTGAAGAGAGAAAATATGTAATAATATATAAAATATATAGTTGCATTGGAAATGTGTACAGCTGTTCCTTGTCTAGGTGGCTGTGTTATGGAATGGCAGATGCCATGAAGGAGAAAGGGGACCAGATGTCACTGTTAAGATATTTGATCTAAACAAATAAGAAATGATTACTTAAAATTGTTCTAAGCAAAGAATACTTATTTTAACATACCCATCCTTTCCCAGAAAAAAAAAAATCGTTCTTTAAAGCGTATTTGAAAGGAAGTTAAGCTGAATTCTAACAGGATAAACTATTCTTTTCCTGCATAAAATAGTAAACGGATACATCCAGCATTTAACCCACTAAGCTGAAGGTAGTGTTTACAGATAATTTTTATTTTGTGTCTGTGAGTCTCTTGTCCCCCTACCACATGATGCTGGATAAAAACTAAATACAAAAAATTACTTATATCTAGTGACTTTAATTTAGTCCAATGATGATAACTCAAGGAATTGCACAGAGAAGTAATTAAACTAATTAGAATGAATGTTTTTATAGCATTTCTATTTCTCTCATAAGAAGTCTGTTGGTCTTTATTTCTCTCTTCTGAACATGCAAATACCTACCCTAGGAGTAAACACTAAACACATCACTGATAAAAGGAGATAATTTTGATAGGGTTCATGACTATTATTTTGGAGCTTGCTACCCCTGGAAGCCACCAATGGAGGGTGATGGACAGAGGATCAGCCCCCTCTGTGGGTGTTGAGAACATTTGCTGATGAATCTGACTGTATCTTGCATGGGTTGTTTGTGCATCATCTTGCTTGGAAGAGGTCAGTTTGTATTCCTCCTTCCCAAAGAAGAGAGCGACGCCTCAGCAGGGCATCCACTATCACCCTCTGGGTTTTGAGTGTGCACAGCCAAGTGCCACTGGGATTTGGGGTCCTTTTGTGTCCCTGAGCATCTGTGACTCCAGAGCAGGGCACCAGCTAAGTCACATGTTCAGCAGGACATGGATGCATGTGCCTTTGGCAGAAGCACACACTGCAAAGTAAAAAAGTTTTTCCCAGACTGCACCAACTTCACAAACCAGTGGAAGCTGCAGCAGTCACAGTTACCCACATGTCCCATTTCATGTGCAATCTGTGGGTTGCCAGCCCTTTTCTTGGAGGAGAAAGCAGTGGTGGGAAGCAAGGAAACCTGGATTTTGTCCCCACCTTGGCACTCCAGTTCTCTTCCTCCTGCCTGTTGTTGCCCCATCTGCTTCGGTGTGTGCCCTCTTGGAGAAGGACCATCTCCTGCCTACACTGAGATTAAGGCCACTGTCTTAGGTGAAATAAGTGACTGTTGCTACAATATAAGTATTTTTTCAGGGCATGAACCAGTCTGTAAAGTGCAGTTTCTAATCATGAGTAGATTTTTTTCAGAAAGCAAAACTAGTTGGGCCTAATGCAGTTTTTAACAACTGAATTAAGCCTGCATTTAAAA
>NW_024581127.1:25076318-25215152 GCF_017639235.1 Corvus kubaryi
AAAAAAAAAAAAAAAAAAAAAAAAAAAAAAAAAAAAAAAAATCACATGAAAGCTGCCTTTTAACATTAACAGCTCAGCTGTGATGTTAAAACGCAGCTGTCATGGGATTAATTACATTAAGAACTTCTCCAGGAACTTCAACAGCGGTAGCTGACTAGTAAAAACCACCACAATAGACCCTCAGCCAAAAACAACCAAGAAAGGCTTATTTCAGAGTACACTGCTAACAGGCTGTCCTTTTGAACTCAAATGTTCCCCCCCCCCCTCCCCCTAACGGGGGGGGGGGGGGAAGTACAAGGCAGTGATTGCAGATTGGTACTTATAATAGAAAATTCACAGCACGCAATGTTCAACTTCCCCTTTTATGGGAAGGGCTCGGCCTCTTGTGTTCATACCACCATTTTCCCCGCATCTTTGGCTTAGCAGCAGCTTGAATGAGAACATTTCAGTTCAAAAGAACAGCCTGTTAGCAGTGTACTCTGAAATAAGCCTCTCTTGCATGGTTCTGCCACACAACCTATTCTGGCGAAGCCTACTAACAGGGTTTTTTTTCCCCCAAAATACCTGTGTTTTTCAGAGTAAGTTTTTCTATCTCTACACAGTGGTCACATCACAGCTGAGCTGTTAATGTTAAAAGGCAGCTTTCATGTGATTAATTTCATTATGCACTTCTCCAGGATTTTCTACAGCTGTTGCTGCCTTCTAAAAACCCTTTCATTCTACCCTCAGCCCACCAATACTTCTGATTTTTGTTTTATCTGTGTGTTTTTACAGAGTCTCTCAGTGACTGTAGGGGGTGCAGGGCAGAGGTGGGATGTGCGCTGGGTTTGCTTCTGCCCCCGTTCATCTGTTGACATCCAATTTCACAGGATGTGTTGCCAGGGAAGTCAGGAGTCCTGGAGGCAGTTTGGTTTGCTGATCACCTTTGAAAGGTGTGAGTCTCTGATCCTTAAAAGAAAGAAAAATTATCAATTGCTGCTTCCCTGTAGACAAATACTCATGGTCACGGCATCCTGTAACAGACATCAATGTGGGAATATTTTTATAATTAGAAATGTCTGCACCAACATATGCAAACTGTCAATTTTATATTTTCACATGCCTGCAAAAATTATTGCTGTAACAATCTGTATACCTCCCCTTTAATTGGGATTTATTCAGCTCACAAAGAACTGTAGAAGTATTGGAGCTCTGGGCTGGTCTGTCTTAAATGCTGTTTTAAGAGCTCTGCCCTAGTTCACAAAACCTGCCTTTCTGTATGGGTGTTTTTTTTTGTAAATTGTCACAGTCCCAATCTATCATGCAGGAATTATTTGCCCTGGTTTGCTTCCACTTATTTTTCTGTATGTAATTAAGCAATGTTTTAAAGTGTTTTATCACAGAGGAGAGCAACAGCATGTTTTTTGCTGTGCTAGCTGATGTGCTTTTTGATACTACTGTAGCAGCTGCATGCTGAAAACAGTTGTAAGGAAGGAAAAACATCACCCTAGGCATGTTCCTTTTTCTGCACCATGAAATGTGTATCTCCCCTCTCATCCTTGTGTTTGTAGGAGAAAAATGTTACCACAACTTTAATGAATGTGAGTTCAGCATCTCTGATGGGGAGCAGGATGACAGCTCTGTTCTCTGCTGCCTGTGTTTGCATTGCTGCAGCCTTCATAAACAACGAGTAGATGGTCATGGGGGCTTATGATGCTGTTGAGTAATATCATTTAGTTTCTGCTCTGCTCTGAACTCTTTGAGCATGACTTTTAGGCAGCCACGGAATTTGTAGTCAAGTGTTAAAATCCGGGATGCTCAGAGGGAGACAGTATTTGGGTCCTAGGGAAGTCAGGGACCCGCAGGCTTGGAAGGTTATGAAAGGAGATGGTTGAAGATATCCAGGAATGAACAGAAGTACTGCAGTCCATCATGGTGTGGTTGGTCACACACCCTGGAAGGGGTGGCAAATTCTTCAGCTCCTGAAAAAGGGTGTCCCTGCTTTAAAAGCAACCTGCAGTGTTTGCAAGGCAGTGAGCAGCAGGGCCTGGCTGATGTCCAAGGGCAGAGCATGGCATCTGTGTTGAGGTTTGCTGAGATCCAGTTACTGTGAGATAAAGTGGGATGGTCTTCCAAAAGAACCCAGGGAGTGAACAATTGGTGCCCAACAAGTCCTTTCTAGTGAGCTCTGTGCTGTGTACCTCCTCTGTTACTTCTGCTGCGGCGCCAAGCTGGGGAAGGGGCGTGGGAAAGCTGTAAGGAGGAGTTTGTACCTTTGTGATATTAAATGTCATGTTCAGACAATGGGGGGTGTGGGTGTTAAATTACAAGAGTGTAATTTGCTGGTGCTTGTCCTGCGTAGCAGAGAGGATGCTGTTTGTGGAGACTGAGCTCCTAAGCAGTAAGCAATAAAATATTTCCACCCTCTTCAAACATCAGCCAGCCCTTGCAAATGAGCACTCCTATATTTCTGTGCTTGTTTGCAGATATCCTCATGCTGGTGGTTTTCCCACTGTTAATTTTCAAATGAGGCCAGGTGCTGGGAACTCTCTGCCAGCACAGGGCAGAGCAAACAATGGAGCAAGATGAAAAAGTAAAGGAAGATTTTATTGGCAAATTACACAAGTGTCCCTAAAGTGTTTGGGTTTTTTCTGTTTGTTTGTTTTTAAAAGCAAGGTTTATCTGTGAAAAGTAAAGATCCATTTGCACTGCCTGGGGGGGTTCAAACTCTTTCAGCCTCTGTTTACTCCAGCCCTTGGCTGAAAGCAAGATGCAGCACAAAACAGTGATATTTCTGATGTGCTTTTTCCTTTCTGCTGAAAGTAAGGTTTTCCGTGTTTTTTAATTAGACATACCTTCAAATTTGGTTGTCTTTAGACAGCCTTTTCCAGACTCAGTCATGTTTTGGGGTATGAGGAAAAACAGGCAGCATCTTGCCCTATCTCCCCCCTGCCCTACCACTTCCCCAGCCACAGCTCACAGGACTTGTGCAACTGAGCTGTGTCCCAGGTGTCATGGAAAATTCCTGCTCTGCCACCACCTTGGAGGAGCCTGTGGGAATAACACTGCAGAAAAGGAGTTCAGTTTCTACCCCAATATTTGCCTTTTCTTGTGGGGGCAGTAGGGCATAAAATTAGCTATGTGCACAAGGTAAAGATACAAGAGAGTGAAAAGATTTCAGTATTCAGCAAGAGAAACCTTTTGGATTTGTTTTTATCATTCCTTAGCTTGAACTGTACAGTCACCTTATGCTGATGGAAGGTGGCATTGCTACGCAAGTAAGCATTTTCCAGTGCCAGCCAGGCCTAAAAACATGGTTTATTTTACCTGTGTGAGTCTCTGCAGTTTTCCCAGTGTGGGGCCAGATGATCAGGTAGGAAATCTGGTATTTCCTCAGTCATGCACAGAGTTGCCATTAAGATCCCACTTCATTCTCTTTTCAGATGCTCTGTAGCCATTTTAACAGGGGTTCGATTGATCAGAGGACCGTGACTGGATTCTTTCATTATTTAAACAAATTTTAGAAATTAAATGAAGACAGGTTAGGGCCTCACTCTTAAGTGCTGTGATGCACTTTTGGGGAGATAAGTTTAAAAGAAGGCATTGCTTCTGACCTGTGTGCTCCTGTCCTGGATGTCTTTGCTGAAGCAAAGCAAATCGAAAGTTTTTGTTCCTGCACGCAGGTTCTCTGTGGTTTGGTTTAGACCTCATTCACAATGACAGATTCTGCTTGGAGCCAAGCACTTTTGTTTTTCACCTGGTTGCCTTTTGCTGCTTTGTGCATTTGCTCATTTAAAAAGAAAATTCAAAAAATGAGATTTTTTTTTTTCTTTCAACCCCCTGCAGTGTGGGGAGACAAGCAAGAGATGTGGCAGGTGAGCTGGAGGGATGAGGACTGTCTTCCCTCTCCATGCACAGTGAGTATGCAGTGAGCTCACAAAGAAGCTGCTGACTGCACCCGTGCACCCCACTCCTGTGGGTACTCCAAGTGGCAGCAGCTGAAAAAAAGAGGTCATTTGTCCAGGGTCCTGTCCATAATAAAGTATAAAGTGAACAGGGCCAGCTTTAGGGATAGAGGTTGACCTGACTGTGGTGCAGCCCCACATTGAATATCAGATGTGAATTTTGCCCCTTGAAGGAGTGCATGTCCTGTGGACAGGGCTCAGGTGATAAAGTGTAGCTCAGGTTCCCATCAGGATGTGCTGGTTGCTAAAAGCCATTACATTGCAGGAGCTGAAGTGGCATCATTTATCAGTTTTGTCAGGAGCAACACCACGTATTTAAAGCTGTCTGCTGGGGCTTTGATGTTCTGGCAAGTGGCTCATGTTTGAAAGCTGTGAGATGCTCTTGATGCTTTCTCTAATGTTCTGGGATGGGCTGTGGCAGTCCTTGCAACTGTACATGATGCACCTCCCAAGGATGTGTCTTGGGGGGGGGGGTCCCATCCTCCTTTGGAACTTCCTATTGCTTTATCCCAAATTACATCCTTACTAAGGTCCTATAGCCTGGAGGTCCCAATAAGCTCTACTTGCTCAGGCAAATGTTGAGCTTCTCCTCCTCCCTATCTTTCAGAGTGTGGCTTGAAGGGACAAAGATAGTCTGTAGCTAGTTATGAGTGCCCCAAAGTGTGCATCTTAGACTAAAAGTCATTTGTTTCATTTATTGAAAAAGAAGTATTTGACTTCAGCTTGATTTCTGTGGTGCCTTGTGATTCTCATGTGGCAGAAAAAAAAACCTACTCAAAGTGTAGGGTTAGAAAACCAGCAATTGACATGCAGAAAAACACTGTGGAAAAGAAGAAGGAAGAGAAGCAACAATCTGTACAATTTTTTAGAAAAACTGTAGCAGAAAGAATTTTTCATCTTTCCACACACTTAGATATGTTTTGAAGGGACCTTGGCCCTTCCTTTGTACTGGAGCATTCTTGTTTGAGGTCAGTCCTCCTGTCCTCATAAGAGTTGGGAGCTTGGTGCAGCAGAGAGCTTGCTGAGCTTCCAGAGACTGGGGAATTCAAAACATTTAGTCTTTTAAGAAACCTTTGATTGATTCAAAGCTGTAGCCTAGATGTTTCTCCCTTCTCCACTCTTTCTCTTCCATCACACTCCTTTATGTTCCTAGCTTTTTCTTCCTGTGGAGGATGGGGGAAATTCAGTGAAATACAAATAAGCCTTCCTCTGTCTTTGATGTCCTTTGAATTTTCTTCCTTTTGTTGATGTTACCAAATGAATTTTGCAGGAGGTCGTACATGAAAACAGGAGCAGACTATTAGGTGCAGCTGTGGCCTGGGAGGGAGAGCAAGACTCAGAGGAGCATCCCAGGAACCATGACTCCATCCTCATCTTCATCACCCCGGCCCAGGGCACTGCCTTGCACCTCCCTTCCCTCATATAAGAAAGTCAGTATCGTAAATGTTGTGGGAATATACAGGGAAGAGTGAGATGACCTGATGACCTGATCACCCTCACCCTGTTTCCAGCACTAGCTGGACTTACAGAGCTCATTCTGCCCCGTTCTCTCATCTTTTGGCCTGTTTCAGCCAAACTTGGTATAAGGGAAGAAGCTTCAAAGATAATTCATTTTCTGCAAGCACAGTTAAAAACTGGTGATCAGGAAGATGGGAGTTGGGACAGCTGTGTGTTTGTCTCTAGCCTCTGATCCCATCTGCAGTGGGACGCAGCAAGTCACAGATCACAGCCAAAATATCTGTGCAAGGACGATTGTGAGGGGAAGTACAAGGGGAATTTTGAAGGAGTATGTGGAAATGATAGAGAACATTCAGTGTGATCCATTTTAATGGTCAGCTGGCACAAATCTACAGAAAACCAGGCATCATGGCTTTCACTGTTCTTCTGCTTGTTTATCATTAAAAGGCAGAAGGGAAAAGAAGGAAACAGAAAAGTGAATGTTGGCTCAGAGGCAAATGCTTTGGGGAATGGTGGTGACAATGTTGGTGGTCCCAGGTTAGGGGGAGATAGCACTGGGTCATCCTGACCAAGGCAGAGCCATAAGCCTGTGGGCAGCCCCATCCCTGTTTCACAGAGCTCAGCAAATATGCTCCATTTCCCAGGGAAGCTCGTGGAGCTTAAACGCACCCTTGAAAGTCAGCCAGATGCTCTGATGCTTTACCAAGTGTGCAGGAGCATGCCTGGGCTGTGTCAGGGCTGGGAGGAGCAGGGGTGGCAGTGGCTGTGAACACAAACCACCGTGCAGTTATGCAGAGGCATCTGCACTATAACAAATAGTGTCTGCATGGCATCTTCTCCATGGTGTGTTTGGTATTTCACAGCTTGAGTCTCACAAGAGCCTTATCCATGAAGGTGCTGTGTGGAGAATTCACGCATGAAGTGTTTTGGGTATGGGGAATTGCTTCGTGCTGGGTTTTGAATGCATAGAGCTGGAAGCTGCCATCCCTGCTCTTATCCCCAGCTGGAGCTGCTTCCTCTGGCAGTATATCATTTTGAGTTTCCATATGTACAGGAATGGTGTGATCTGTGACAGGCAGAGCGGCAGCACTGTGCTCTGGAGACCTGCAGAGTATTCCTCAGCTGCAAACAGAACCGAGAAGCTGGCAGCTGCTTTCACAGTTTCTCTCATGCCAAGGCTCAAGCAAGAGGAGCAGATACAGGGGCAGCACTCAGATGGTTGTAAAGTGTCTGCTGATGTTGGATGTGTCCAGATGTGACTGCGGTGGGATTTTATTTTGTTAGATCTTCATGTCTTCAGTTCTGGATGCAGTTTATCATTTACAATCTTCACAATAAGCAAACGTGCATTTGAAAAGGATCATTAAAGACCATCCAGTCTGTCCCGCCTGCAGTGGGTAGGGGCATCTTCTACTGGATCTCTAGTTCAGATTCTCCATTTAGAACACTTCACTCTGTGAATCTCCACTTTCTGTCCCGCTCCAGTTTGTAAACACCAGTACCTCTCTCAATCAATTCTAAGAACTACTTGATTGTTAAATCTGAGTTTTCTGCCAAGACTGTAGAAGTATTATGAAACCAGAGACTCTCCAATCAGGAAGAATAGCAAATTGGAATCAATGATTAATAAAAAAAAGCATCTTGTCAAATAGGGAAGTGACCTTTTTTTATCTTTTTTTGATTAATGAAACTCTTTTGACAACTGAACTCCACTTTTTCCCTCTACCCAGTCCTGATGAGTGCAGGTAGATCATAGAAAAACTGGTATAATTTTTCTTCATGCTTGTTCTGACCGATGTTTGCCTCAGATCCTTCAAAACATACATTTTACAGAATTCTTGAATTTGGGAACTTTCAAAACTGCTTCAACATAAAAATTGAGCTTTAGAATGTTTTGATTTTTTAGTTCTTTTTTTTAGTTCTGTAGGGAGTGACATGCACAAGTTGGGACTTAATTAGAACATCAGTGGGGTCACAGAAAGGGATCCTGTTTAAAAGGTATCTGAGGGCTTCTGTGACCTTTGGTAGCTATTTCTGTCAATGTTGAGTAAAAAGTGGTGTTTTAAGGAAACTTCTCTTCTGGAAAAGACTTGATAAGCTTCATAAATCTGCTGTAGTCTCCTGCTGCAGTTGCTTTGAGCCCACCTTTTCTCAAAATACAGACCTCTGGAAGTGTTGATTTGCATTAACTCTTCTTTCTGCCATTACTTTTACAACCAAGGCAGACCCTATAGTTTTATTTAGAAATCACCCATCATTAGTAACCACAATCATTTAGTAGACATATTTACAAGGTAAGTGACAGTGGGAAGTAATTAAGTTCAATATAAATCACACTCAGTTTCAAATCTGCAGGCTTCAAAATAGTAATTAATAGAATTGCAGCTTCTATAAAAAGATGCAGTATTTATAGCAGTGTCGTCTTCTTTTCCCAGCTAAACACATTGAGTCTAGTGGAGATTAAAATCCCCTGTCTGTTCATCTTATTTGTTCTAAAGTAATTTTCTTCTTGTGGCACACTTCATTGCAAATTACCCACTGCTTTTATTCTTTGTGGGGCGATTTTTGACTCTTAAAATGATGACAGGGAGGAGGAAGAGTTTGGCAATATCCAAAATAATGCACATGCCTTGCAAATGCACATGCCTTGAGCTGTGGCTTTCTGCTAAATTTATGTCTTATAGATCAGTGCCTAACAACATGTGCTTTGTTTCACAGGTGTCATGCAGCTGACAGGTCTACTGGTGGAGCTGATGGTCACAGCCAGGGCAGAAATTCATTAAACAAAACAGAGTCAAATAATCGGGGAAGTTTGGAGCTGTTTGCAAGATCTACTGAGCTGGTTGCTCACCCTGTCAAAAGAAGCGACCATCTGGGACAACAGCACAGTGCCAGGAGCTGCCATGGCTAGCAAAAGAAAGTCCACAACTCCCTGTATGGTGCGAACTTCTGAAGTCATGGAGCAGGAAGGTGCCGAGGGCGTAGAGACTCCTAAAGACAAGGGGACTGGTGCATCGCAGCAGGACTCCAAAAAAAGTTGGCCTTCAGAAAACTCAGTCAAAGACTGCGAAGTGGTTGAGGCAAAGCCCCCAGCTGAAAATCAGTCTAAGAAACCCCAAGGTGGTTATGAGTGTAAGTATTGCCCTTACTCAACACAAAACTTAAATGAATTTACAGAGCACGTTGACACCCAGCATCCAAATGTCATTCTCAACCCCCTGTATGTCTGTGCTGAATGCAACTTCACAACCAAAAAATATGATTCTTTATCTGACCACAACACAAAATACCACCCGGGAGAGACTAACTTTAAACTGAAATTAATTAAACGCAATAATCAGACTGTTTTAGAGCAGTCCATTGAGACCACCACTAACAATGTCACTGTCACAAGCAGTGGGCTAGAAAATGCAGAGTGTGACGATTCACTACATGGGGGAATTAGTGCGAATAAAGTGCCAGTGATGAAACTGGGAAAGCCTAAAGGGGAGACCAAGAAGGGATCCAAAAAGCCAGAAGAGGGAGTTACAGAAAACCACGTGGATGGCGCTCTCCCCCGCATCATAACTGAAGCCACTGAAGCTATTGCCTGTATAAATGGAGACCTTCTCCACGATGTGTTAGCCCATGTTATGCCCTCTGTACAGCTGCCACCAAATATCAACCTTGTCCCCAAGGTCCCGGTCCCTCTGAACAGTACCAAATACAACTCTGCACTGGACACTAACGCAACCATGATCAACTCCTTTAATAAGTTTCCTTATCCAACACAAGCAGAGTTGTCGTGGTTGACAGCAGCATCAAAACATCCAGAAGAACAAATCCGAATCTGGTTTGCTACGCAACGTTTGAAGCATGGTATAAGTTGGTCTCCTGAAGAAGTGGAGGAAGCAAGAAAGAAGATGTTCAATGGTACTATCCAGGCAGTTCCCCAGACCATCACCGTCCTGCCAGCTCCTTTGGCAACTGCAAAAATGCCACAGCCTATCATCCAGACAGCTTTGCCTTGTCAGATACTGGGCCAGACTGGCCTGGTTTTGACTCCTGTGTCAAATGGTTCAACTGTTTCCTGTTCACCAATTACACTTGCTGTTGCCCCGAACCAGGGGCAGAAGAGGACGATACAGACCTTATCAAATGCCCCAGAGGCTAAGCGTCCTCATGTAGTTCAGGTGCCTGAGATTCCTGCCAAGTTGACTGCTGTTCCCATGACACCAGCCAGTGAGCGGAAGAAGACCAAGGAGCAGATAGCAGAGCTGAAGGCCAGTTTCTTGGCAAGCCAGTTTCCTGATGATGCAGAAGTCTACCGGCTTATAGAGGCAACAGGTCTTTCCAGGAGTGAGATCAAGAAGTGGTTCAGTGACCACAGGTACAGAAGTCAGAGGGGCATTGTGCAAATTCCTGGTGATGCTTTAGGGAAAGATCAAATAGCACCTTCAGCTGGTCGACATGGCCGGTCATTTCACCCATACACAGATTTTACTCCCCAGAGATTCAAAGAGAAAACTCAAGAGCAGCTTAGGGCCCTTGAGGAGAGTTTCTTGAGATGCTCTTTTCCTACCCAAGGAGAATTGGATAGGCTGCGAATGGAGACTAAGCTGAGTCGGAGGGAGATAGATTCATGGTTCTCTGAGCGGAGAAAGATAAGGGACAGCATGGAGCAAGCTGTCTTGGACTCAATGGGATCATACAGAAAAAGTAAGGATCAAGGAACTCCCAATGGTGCAATAAGCCAGGCAGAACTTCTGAGTAGCTCTCAGCTCCCTGGTGCTTTATCTGGGTCCTCCACCACGTTGAAGAAAACACAAGAGCAAATTCATCTACTGAAGAGCACATTTGCAAGGACCCAGTGGCCATCACCGCAGGAGTATGACCAGTTGGCATCTCAGACTGGGCTCACGAGAACTGAAATAGTCCGCTGGTTCAAGGAAAACCGGTCTTCACTAAGAACAGGGTCACTTAAATGGATTGACCAGTACCAGCAGCAGTATGCTGGTGATGGTCATAACAAGCAGAGCCAGAAAAAGAGCTCAAAACATGCTGAGAGTCCAAAGAATGGTAATGAGGTGTCTCGGCAGCATTACCAGGAGCATAAAAAACTGAATGAAGAGAATGGGGGGAAACCAGTCGTGAGAGCAAAAAGAGACTGCGAACCACTGAAAGACTCGTTGTTAGGGAATCAAGCAGAGGGTGTGGACAGGCTGGAGTGCAACAGCCACGATGGCCATGGCAGCGAGGAGAACGAGGAGCCGGCGGAGGTCAACTGGGTGGAGGTGACGGTGGGCGAGGACGACGCTGCCTCGGACTGTACGGACAGCTGGAGCCAAACAGCCCCCGAGGGCCACACAGAGCTGGCAGACTTGGACTCTGAAAGTATATCTGGAGACAATTCCCACGTATAGACAGGTAATGCTGATGGTGCCCTGTTTCTCTGAGCCTGCCTTTGTCTGGGTGTACTTCCAGCATTCTGTAGCCCCTCTTCAGTGTAAATCCCTGGAGCCCATCCCTGCCGGATGCTCTTGCCTGCTGGATGCCTGAACAAAAGGGAGACCCATCATGCTTGTAAATTAAGGCCAGCTGCATGGTAGGGGAGGGGTTAGTGCCATTTGCCTTGTTTCTTGTCTCCTTGTGGGTCAAGTCCTGGATAAAGGAGGTTTTTCTGATTTTTTTTTTTTTTTTTTTTCTTCCCCTTGGGCAGTAAGCGATTAAACCTTAAAACTTTCTGCCTTTAAACAACATATGTAACCTCTGCAGCACTTTATATAAAAGGTGCTAGCTGAGCCACACGAAGAAATAGTAAGTAACACTGTTGCTAATATCCCCCTTGCCTGAGAGATCACTGAATAGGGGTTGCGCCTGTTTTTGCATCTCAGGTCCTTCCTTTGCAGCATTCTGCGATATTCAAAACAAAAGCTCACTGGGGGAAGGGCCTAGGACACAGATGCTTCTTTATGCAAAAACAAGCGAAAAAACAAAAGTGGGTGCTGAAGTGCCTCATGCAAATGTGCTTTCTTCCTCTTGCAGGTGAGAACTGTCTCCAGTCTTGCTTTGTTCTGCTTGCTCACACTAGAGGTTTAGGAAATGCCCCAGACTAAGCTGTGTGGGTGTTTAGCAGCTCTTCTTCACAGAATATTGAATTTAAAAGCAAGCTGCGGGGTCTGGCTTTATGGGGGCTTTATATGATCTTTCCCAACGTGAAAGGACTTTTTATTTGGAGATCTAAAACCTGTTTCTGATCACAGTTGCACAGGTGTAACTCTGGAGCAAGCACTGTCAGCATTTCTTGCGTGTTGAATTGAGTTCACTGGAGCCTGTAACGTTTTTCAGTATAAATGAATCTGTCTCTCCTAAACCAGAGGTTCCTTTAGCCAGAATTTTAGAGCTTATCCTACAGAAAGATCAGCATCCTGCATTAAAAATGATAGTGAGAGAACACCTGTTTGAGAAAATTGATAGTTTTCTGACATCTATTAAGTAAAATATACTTTAGCATTTCTTTAAGAAATTAAAAAAAAAAAAAAATTAAAAAAGCCAGGACTGATAGAAGTGCCTCCACACTTGCATTTAAGACTTCTGCTTTTACAGCTACCAGTACTTGGATTGAACTACCTGTTGGACAGATGCAGTTTTTGGTATCAAGCCCTGCTGGCTAGCACTCCACTTTCTCCATGTGCAGTACTTGTCCAGAAGTCTCCTGGACATTTTCTCTGATTCGGGGGGAAAAAAAAAAAAAAAAATCCTGAAATGACATTATTTTTGACTGTGAATTCTGTTAGCTAATCTTGAGAAACGTTATGCCAGTATCTATATAACAAAATATCTTAAAGATTGACTGCAGTGCAAGCCACTGTCCTGCACTATTCTTGAAAAAGTTGGTAATTAGGGATGTGAGGAACAGGTGTTACCTGTGTGTCAAAGGCAGGGATTTAAAGGAAGAAGGATGTGGGAACATCAGCCAGAGGCACGCTGGGGTGCCACTGTTGTGCAGCCACATAAGAAGGGAGAGCCAGGATCTGATCTGCCTTTTAAAGTCAAATGTGTGATGAATAAATGCATTGTGGGATTTTTTTTTTCCTCAGGGTTGTTATTCCAGATCATTTCCCCCTTCCAGCTACAAATATTGATTCTGAGGAGAGGTAGCAGACCAGGGGCTCAGAGGGGGAATGGGGAGGAAGGCAGGAATGGGGGGAGTTGCCTGAAACCACTGTTTCTTACAAGCCTCTTACACTATGAAACCAAGCTCTGCAACAGCTCCCTTCCAGCAGCACAGGTTTGGTGCCTGCATTTTTGTGCTTGTGAGCAGTGTCAGGTATGTTGGAGTGAACCTCCTGCCTCTGTGCCCTGGTGCAGATGTTGACCATAAAGCTCCAGGGCTCTGGAGGTGCTCAAGTGTTATTAGAGAGGAATTTTTATAAGAACTTTGATCTCAGTTAAACTGTTGCTGAGTGATCCTTTTGATGAGGAGCTTTCTGGTGGCTGTGTGTAAAATACACGTACTGAGAAAAGGTGCACTGGAGCAGGACTTTTGCTGCAAAGAGCGTGCAGTAAGATCAGAGGGCCATTTTGTCCTCTGCTCTTTGCCAGTTTCTCGGTGTGCTGGTCTGGGGACTTGACAAAAGTCTTTTTAATTTTCCCTTATTCTGCCTGTAAGTCTCAGCCCAGAAACGTAGGTGCCCGCTCTCTGGTGCGCACACAGAGGCATTGTCACAGTTGTTGTGACACAGAATTTGGAAGCTTTACATCCCACACTGATGAGTCTCATGGAAAAATCTCAGGTACTTTTTCTAAGCTTTCATTGTGCAGCCAATCTTAGAAATTTTCAGCTAAAACTTTGGTGTTAAATTAACAAGGTGTTATCCTAAGTGACATCCAGGGTATGACTCAAAAGCAGAGACTGCATGACATGACAGAGAGCTTGTTTCTGCCTGTTGTCATAAAAGTGTGATTTTTCGTAGCGTGCTCCTCAGGTACCACATATAAGAGGTGGACTGAACAGCTGACAAGGGACTCCTCTTGGGTCTCACACAGCCACACTTACTGTGTGAGTCTTTCACTGCTGAACCCTACATCGGGCAGAAGTGTGCTCCTTTCATATTCATGGTGTTGCTGTTTTACCAGCTTAATCTATGTAGTCTAAAATGAATGTTTGTTGGTGACTGACCTCCATACGCCTCTTGACTGAAATCATGTGCAGCTTCTGTAAAACCTCAGGTCTTCCAGACCATCTCGGTCACTTTCTTCTCCTACATGTATCTTTAGGAGATTTTGGAACTATTAGAGAGCTATTGCATTATAGCCTAGACAGACCTTATGCCTTAAAAAACTGAGTTTTTCCAAAACTGATCCATGTTTGGCAGATTCTGCTGCTGCTGCAGCAAGAGGGAATTTCACAAGGAACTGGGCTTCTGTGAGAGCAGGATTCATGCCAGGCTCTGCCATCCCAGGACTAAGAGGCTCTGTATCTCTAAGTCTGTATCTGAAGCTTTTGGCAAAATTGGATTTATTCCATAGAGTAGGTCAGGTTTCTTGAACAGTGAGGCTGGGAGATCTGTCCCCATAGGGTACTGCAGCCTTCCAGATGTTGAGTGGCTGCTGTAGGGTGCATTAAAGCCATCTCTGAAAGTGTTCTAGAGACTGTTATGAAGCCTTGTGTCCCTTTTGTAGTGAGGCCCCACTGGTCTGTCAGGAGGGTGCTTTAGCTCCCTTTCCATCAATAGGGAGATTCCTGCCTTCCTGCAGCACAGGTCAAAATTAGGTCTGTTGTCCTCCTTTGTGCAAGCTTGACAAACAGAAACTGGTTCTGAATTAAATACAGCAAACTACAGCTCAGACAGGAGAGCAAGACCGGAGTGTGCCAGTGGTTGGCAGCTACTGCTGGCTTTCTTCAGTGTTGTCTCCCTGTGGGGTTTTCCCAAGATCAGAACTTTTGTTTTCTCTCAGAATGATACTTTTTTCCCCCCATCACCACCTTTCCACAGTAAGCTGTCTTTTTTTAGAGTTATTTCCTGACCTCCTTTTTTTAAGCATGAGCCCTGTAAGATGTAGGCACCAAAGTCTGTGGCTCATGGTGGGAACGAGGTAGCTGAACACCCTGTTGCTGGATGGCTGTGACTGCTGCTCTGTGGAGATTTGCCAAAGTAAAACCATGCGTGAAAGTTGCAGAGGCCTGAAGGCAGTCATCCCTTGCATCTGCTGAATGCATGATACTGAGCATCAGAAATAGTCCGGGTCCTTTTGGCATCTCCAGCTCCTTCTGCACTGCTGCGGGAGCTGAGATCACTTGTTTGCCCATGGCCCAGTGCATTCCTCAGTGTCCAAAGCCACTAAAAGTGAACAGCACTGGGGTTTCTCACTTTCTGCCCAAGTTCTCACTTCTCTTGAGGTTTAGGGTTTCATTTAAGAAGCTCACTATAGTGTCTGTTACTGGCACTGGGCTCCAAGTCAGCATCCTGAAGTAAGTCAGCATGGGATTGACCAGTGGTTTTTGCAGAATTCAGGTCACCCTTAAACATTCAAGGGAATGAGGCTGAAGTAGGGAGGACATGCTTTTTCCCCTGAAACCAATGAGGTGCATTAGAGACCCAAGCTCTAATACAATGAAGGATTTCAGAGGGAGAAGCAAAACCCAATGCAGCAATTAAAATTTTCCAGTGAGTCAGGAGGAACAGGGGCCTGTGTGGGAAGGTCTCGGGGATAGGGGGAGGACTTTTCCCCTTGATGTTGGTGCAAGCCTATTGCCTTTTCCTGGGCTTGACTGCCTTGCTTTCTGCATTGCAGATGCCAGATAGAGCTCACTGCTTTTGTGGGAAATAACAGACCAGATAGCAACATCCATAAGAGGTGTGAAATAACAAGTCAGCTCAGGTTTCAGTGAGCACTGCTGCAGGGTGGATGAGGAGGATGTTTGTACTTCTTGCACGTTCACACCTCAGTGTGGTAAAACTGAGCATAATCCCTGTCATAAAGCCCTTGCTTTTTCCTGGGAACTGGGGATACGTGTGAAGTGGTGGCTATTTGAAGGCTGGGTATTGAGGGGTCATTTTTTAATCTCTGGTCCACTGTGCATCCTTTATGTAGGTGCAGGAGTCCTAGCAGAACCAGGAAGGTGCTCTGCAGAGCACAAGCACATCCTTTTTCCATTGTCATGTAGGTTGTATAATTTTATAAAATCATGTAAAACAAAAAGTATTATGAGGGGATTAACTGGGGGAGAGAGACCTGAAGTCTTCTTGGCTTTAGCACCGTCTGTCCTGTGGTTGCAAAGTAGTTGCCCCAAACACGTGCATGCATCATCTTTGAGTCAGTGTGAGAATCTGCCTGAGCTAAGGCTGGACCATATATCCCTCTTAGAAATCTGTAGGGGATTATTAACTGGCTGTTAACATGCAGCAAAAATCCAATACCCTACCACATGAGGCTGTGATAAGGATAGGCCTCAGGGTACAGTTAACACAAAACAGTGTTACCATATGTGCAGGGATGTAAACCAGATGCCATCTTAGTTAACAGCTCAAACAGTTCATAGTGCCTTAAAAAATAATATGCTGCTGTTATAATTTTTGCAGGGGTACTCCTCAGCTACACTGTCCTGATGTTGAAGGGGAAATGCTGCCTGAAAATAGAAGAAAACTCTATTTTCCTGCCTGGGTTGAGAGAGTGTGTTGTGACTCCCAAGTCTCAAACTGTGCTTGTGGAGGCACAGTGAGAAATACTCTCATGGAGCATCATCATGGAATTGTTGATAGTGCCAAAGTCCTACTACTGCATTACAAAAGAGAAGAAAGAAAGAGGAAAGGTCCTTGTACATAGGTTTCTCTTAGTTTCTCTCCCACCCACTTTTCCCTGCCCAGCCTCTTCCTCTACTGGAACAGATTTGTACAACATAAAAATTTTGTTAATTTTTTTTAATAGGTGCAAGCTATTCTTGCATATAATGCAATTGAGAAATTTTGGGGTTGGTTGGGGGGAGGGAAGTGTCTTTTGTGGACGAGGGAGAGAAGATTTTTTTTTTTCCTGAAGTGTTTTGAGTTGCAATCTTTTGGAGTTGTCTTGGTGCAGATCTACACCTGAGCCCAGATCCCCACCCTGGTTTACATTTCAGACCAGTTAAATATGTTCTGGAGCGGTGGGGTTTGTTTTTTTGTTTTTTTTCTCTTCTTGCTTTGACTTTTTTGTTTTGTTCTATGGCCACCTGCTACTGGTTGAAGTATTTAAATCTCTGCTTTTCCATGCTCCTACAAGGCAAGTCTTCTCCAGCTCCTGTACTTCACTTTTCACCAGCCAGCCCCAGCTGTGGGTCTCTGAAGATTTGGCTAGAATGCCGTTTTTTGGTTATTGGTTTGGTTTTGGGGGTTTTTTAGCACTTTTTGTTTAAACATGCAGTACAACTCCCAGAGGGGTTGGAGCGAGGAAATTAAGATGCTTCATAATCCAGACTTGTTTGTGTTTCTGTGGCTGGTACAGCGATGGACACCATAACCAGCAGTCTGCCCTCCAGCTTTAGACATTGTAGCGCACAACAGAAGTTTCTTATTAACCCTTGCCACTAAAATTTTTAGGTGACTCCTAGGTTCCTGAGTGCACTTTTTTTCAAATACTGCTAATTTGGATTTGCATGGGGGTGTCTGTGCATATGTGAGGAGGGAACAGAGGGAGAGCAGGAGCCTGGGTGCAAGAGCCGTCCAGTGCGTTCCTCTGCCGCGCTGGGTTTGGAAAACTTGCCCACCTTTCAGTACGCTGCACAAATAGGATGCCAGGGAGTTTGCATAAATCCAACTTTTCTAACTTGTTGCTCATTTGTTGTAACTCAATAAAACAAAGGCTAAAAATTTTGGTAACCTTTTTCTCAACTCCTTTATTTTACTTTAAAACAAAAAAATCAAAAAAAAAAAAAAACCCAACCAAACTCAGCCCAAATTTTGTGCATAGGAGCTTGATTCTTTAGAGGTGTGATGAGGGGTTTAACTAGTTTTGCAGTATTTGGCTTGGCAAATACTAACCAGATAAAAGTGAACTCAGTGAGTATTGATGTTTATACCACCATATCAGTCAGCTCTTTCCTGCAGGAGGGATTTAGATAGTGCCTGGGAATGAGCCTTTGGGGAACACCTTTTATTTTGATTGCAGTTACAAACTGAATGAAACCACCCCAGTGACTCACCCATATGTAGTTATTTTTATTAATCATCGGCACAACATATACGTGTAGAGGGAGGTTTGCAGTGGGTGGCAATAAGTGCCTTTCCTTACAATAAAGTTGTCTGGTTCATTGCTGAAGAGGAGTGAGTGGATGGGGTAGCACTTTGCTTACTGCATTTGTGTGTCACGAGGCAACAGCAAAAGGTGGGAAAGTGACATCAGCTCCTCCCTGGGCAAAGGCTGCCAGACAGGGAGTATGGACATACCCTGTCACACACGGCTCAGATGTTCATCTGCAGGGCGGAGGCAGGTGCCTGTGTAGTCATGGAGGCACAGTTCAGGGGACCAAAAAGAAAATGCATCTGAAGAGGCTTGTCCAGAACTCCGAAGTTGTAACTGAAACTAATTGACACTTTTGTTCACATTGCTTATACGAAAGGGTGGTAATATTTTAATTGCCCTTAAGTTTGTAACAGGCACTTGAAGGCTTAATATTCTGCATCTCTCCTGTCTGATGTGTGTAGTACATCTGTGTGTTTGGAGCACTGACCTACTTCTCTTAACTAGCAGTGCTCCCAGGAAGCTCAGCAAGAGGTTTAGGAAGAACAAGACCCTCCTGGGTTTTTCTGTATTTGTACATCCCAGATACGGTGGGATTAGGGCACAGGACTGGGGCTCTTTAAGATCTCTGTGATTCAAATAAAACAATAGCAGTGGCCCTGCAGTCTGTCATCATGCAGATAATAAGGCTGAAGCTGTCCCCCAGCAAACAGCCTGGCCAAGGACTGGCACGGCCTTTGCCAGCATGGGCAGCGTGGCAGCACTGAGGGGGTTTCTGCAGGCAGGCTGTGGTGTGGGACCAAACCTTCAGACCCCAGGAAAGCCGAGCCCAGGACCTCTTTTGTGTGAGCTTAAAGCAACCCAGGTCCCCACAGCGGTTGCTTTAGTGTGGCTGCCAGAATGGGTTCAGGAGCTGGCCATTGGAAGCAGGCTTTGTTTTTAATTACTACAGACGCAGTGACTGCGGTTCTAGGAGAGTCCAAGCGGCGAGGGACAATCGGGACATTGTTTGTGCACGGCAGCCATTAGGGACAGCGTGGCCTTGGGGTTTCGTTGCACACGATGAAAACAGGCTGCTGACACGGAGTTTCCTCCCACACAGCCCTGCATCCCCGGAGCCTGCCGCTGGCACCACGGCGAGCAGGGCCTGTCCTGGCAAAGTCCTGCAGCGAGGAGGCGGCTCAGGACAGCCTCTCCTGGGCAGGGTCCCCCAGCACCAGCAGTCCCTGCCGCTCAGGTGTTGACTGATGTTTTTCACAATGCATTTTAACCTAAGTGTTGACATTTTCTAATCATTAGAAATGTAGTTAAACACAAAAAATAAATCAGATTTTTAAACTTGTGAAACACTTTTTTAAAACTGTGGCTTGTAGAAAAATCCGTGGCTGGGAAGTCGGTAACGAATTAGGTGGCCTCTACTTTTTTGTCTGATTTTTGCTGACAAGAGGATGGATTTTCATTATATGCACACATTACTTCTCCTGCTTGGTCCATAAGATGCTGGGAAGCTCTTTGCTGGTCTTAGAGATCCGGGGACTCCAAGTAAACAATTTAGACAGGTCAGACAGAAGCCTTATTAAATGTGACTTGTGAGAGACCACAGACAACAGACAAGAGCATCACAGAATAGTTTGCATCACAAGGAACCTTTAAAGATCATGTCATTCAACACCACTGCACTAGGCAGGGACATCTTTCACTAGATCAGGTGGCTCAAAGCCCCATTTAACCAAGCCTTAGGAATTTCTGAGGCAGCAGCTTAAGCAACTATAAACTCCCTGCAGTCTACACGATTCAGTTCAGTTTTCTCAAATACTGGTTTTTAAGGAAGAAAAGAAAAAAAAAGCTCTTCACTTTTCAATCACAATTCTGCAGCGGCACCATTTCTAACCACGAATCTCCAATTTTGACCTTTGGGAATTTCATTTAATGTGTCACTTTGGAAGTCAGCCAGTGAGTGGTGCAAGAAACCTGCACCTGCAAGGTGAAACTCAGCAGTTGCAGGGATCACTCTAGGAAGAAGGCGTGTCCCAGCACCACGTGGACCAGTACAAACTGGAAGGAAAGTGCTGGGTTATACAAGAAATCTGAGTGATCATGAGCATAAATGATAATTATGTGATGATAATTTATAAATCTAGAGAAATACACAGGTAAAGTGGCAACCAAGATAAGTAATATTTATGCACTATATTTGCCGTCAGCAGAAATTTAACCACTTAAGCATTCCTTGTCTTCTTGCAGCCCGCAGATATTCTTAGGTAGCAAAAAGACTCATTCTGAAACCTTACCAGCTTATGGAAGGAGGAAAAGAATAAATTTCAGAAGAACATAAGGCAACATTGTAGGAAGCCCATTTGGCATCTTGTTCGCAAGGAAAAAGCACACCGGTGATGGAAAGGAACTTTTTTACTGTCTGCTGGGAAAAAGAGAGACCTGAGAAGGAAATCTTCTGTACTCATTTGGTCAGAGACTAATGGAAAGCAGATATGAATGGGGCCTGTGGCTCTCAAGTAACACTGAAAATATTCATAATACAGCAGGAAAAGTGAATGCATGTGGGATACGCAGTGAAGGAATGAAAAAGCAGCATAAAAAGCACCAGGCAGGGTTTCTCGGTGTTATGCAGTTGAACCATATCCCAATCAGATTATTGCAAGCTCTGGTGAGGACAGAGGTAAGAGCTGAGTGACCAGGTAATTGTCAGAGCAAATCACACAGCATGTCTTGAGCACAGCAAGCAAAAGCAGGGGGTCTTTGGTTTTCTTACTTCCCTCAAACTGATGCACAAAAATGGTAGTTCCAATTATATTAAAATTTCTCATAATTTACATGTACCTAACACATCCAGCAAGCTGACTCAGGCACAGTAAATGGGACACCTTTGTAGCTTCCTCAGTACACAAACTCACCCTCACCTTCCTCTTTTGTTTTAATCTTTCTTAAAAGTCTAGATCATCCCAGTGCAATATCATGTAAAATTTAGTGTGGAGCAATTTTAATCTAAAAAACAATAAAGGAATAGTAGCATTAACCCAACTTTATGGGCAGAGAAACTGAGATGTACATAGATATTCACAAGAATAAATGTGTTAAGGCAAGAGCTGAGTTCAGTTTGGCCTTGTCTTGACTCCTCAGCAGGGAAGCTTCATTTTATATTTGTATCAAATCATTGCTGTTTCACTGGCATTTCTAAGCCTCTCCCTCAAAGCCTTTCCCTCTACAAGAGGCAAAGGCACAAGGGCAGAAATGAGCAGGCTGGGACTGGGGCTTCTCATAGGCCCTCATCCCACACAGTCCTGTCAGGACGTGTCTTCTCCAGCCCAACTCTCCAGGTAAAGCTTTCACTTTCCTGCCTTAATTCCTTCCACCTTTAAGTCTCTTCCTGAACATCCTCCATCCATCTTTTTCTCGAGACCCATTTTGGGGGGTGTTGTGGTTTAACCCCAGCTGGCACCTTAGCCCCACACAGCTGCTCACTCACTCCCCCTCAGCTGGATGGGGAAGAGAATTGGGAGGGTAAAAGTGGGGAAACTCATGGACTGAGATAAAGAGAGCTTAATAAGTAAAGCTAAAGCCACGTACACAAGCAAAGCAAAACACAGAATTCATTAAGCACATCCCATGGGCAGGCAGGTGTTCAGGCATCGCCAGGAGAACAGCGCCCCTATCACGCGTAACAGTGACTTGGGAAAACAAACACCTTCACTCCAAATATCCCACTCTTCCTTCTTCCACAGCTTTTACTGCTGAGGATGACCAATGCTTTGGGATATTACAGAATCATAGAGCAGTCTGAGTTGGAAGGGACCTTGCCATATTCAACTCCATGAAGCACAAATCCAAAACATACCCCCAAAACCAGGTACTGTAAAGAAAATTAACTACCACAGCCAAAACCAGCACAGGGGACCCCAGGAGGAGGTGCCAGGTGCTCCCCCCAGCCTGGGTAGCATTTCTGGCCATTGCTGCAGCTGCTCTTTTATTCCCACACAGAGGGAATTTCTTGTTCCATTATAGTATGAGGTCACAGCGTGCCAAGGGGTGCTTTATAAACAAATCAGCATGTGCAATTAAACCCCTCATGGTTTAAAGAGCATTATCTCCTCAGACCAAGAGGAATGGAACCGTTCAGCCTCTTTGGCCTCTCTGAACCACTCACACCAAGTCATTAACACCAAAAGACACTTTGCCATGCAGTGGCATGTAACATATATCTGAACCTAAATTTTCAAATATTCGTATTTTGCTTTTTAAGTCCTCCCATCACCCTAGCAGTCCCTCTAAGCATTGGGTCAGGAATTTAAATCAGCACTGATTTTGATTGATTGGTATAGTTATTATTATTATTTGTGACACATTTGGAGATGGCCACTGGACATGCTAAGAGCAAGGGGACACAACTGGAGCATCTGCAACAGAAATAGGATGCCAGAGGTTTAGGCACTGTCAGCCCTATTATACAGAGGGTGAGTAGAAATGCCCCAGATTGGGAAGCACAGCTCCAAACCTCTTCTCCAGCCCAAACTCAGATACCACCAGACTTCAACCACAACTGAGCAAACAGCAGGCAAAGAGCACTTGCATTGGGGTGAGGGTCCAGGAGTTTGACCCAGCATGGCCCAGGTGAAGAGTCCAGAGCCAGGAGTGCAAGCCAAGACCTATTCCTACATCTGAAGGTTGGCATGCTCTAAGGCTGCTTTATTAGGAATTTAAACAAAAGGAATTTTAATCTTTTTTTTTTTCTTTTTAATGCCAGCATTTGAATAGGGAGGGGGAATGGAAATTTTAACACAAAGCACAAACACTGAAGGTCATGGAAAGGCAAGGAAGACATTGTCTCCAGTAATATTAAAAGGAAGACCAACCCTGCTGTATCAGAGCAAAAAAAATGAATACTTCTTTTGATTGGGAAGAAAGTTTCTCCATGCCTGGTTGCAGTGCAACATTACACATCAGAGACTGCTGTGGCTGAGAGCAAGGAGAATTAATTGCTTTGCTTTTTGAAGCATGGACTGCTCTGCTCTGTTGTGCCAGCTTCAAGAACGATAAGTGCTTATCCAAAGAGCACAGTTTTGTCCTCTGGCGTGGGAGTTTTGCCTGTCTAAATCACAGGAGGCTGCTGAATCTTTGTTTTGTTTTCTTCATACTTGGCCTGCACTTGAACCTGGACATCACCACTCTCTTTTCAGACTCACAGAGAGCAATTTTGTGCCATCTGAGGGAGGGACACTGAACTGAGGACTGTGCTGGCCACGAAGTGCCATGGTGTCACTGAGCTCAGCACTGTCTCAGAGTGGGGCTGCTGCCACCACGGCACATCACAGCCCCTCAGCCCAGACAAGGCTTTGCCAAATGGAAATTTATCTCCAAATCACCCCCTCTCAGAGGATTTTGCTTTTATAGAATCATAGAATAGCTGAATTGGAAGGGACCCGTCAGGATCATTGAGTCCAATTCCTGGCCCTGCACAGGACACTCAAGAATCACAACCTGAGCCTGAGTTTCAAGGGCATTTCAGCATCTAAACAAAAGCCAAGTCAACCTGTAAAAGTCAACACCTCTCCCTGAGGGAGCAAGCAGGTGGTGGCACTGAAGAATGTCTTCAGCACTTTGTCCTCAACTAGGCAGTAGCAGAGCAGGCTTATTGATAATGTGTTTGGCCTTTCAGGGTGTTGAATTATTTTCTTGAGTCTTTTACACCTCCCACCCCTGCTTATCCATTTAGAAGGTGATTTTTTTTTTTATACAAGTAACTTGGGAACTGAAGTCATACAGGCTGATGAAGCTTTGCTCCTTTACTTACAAATAACTTCCAGGTGACCATTGGCAGGAGAGAAATGTTTTCACTCAGTGAAAGCACAACCCACTAATTCAGGGTAGCTGCAGATCCTGCTGCACTGACCTTCATCAGGCAAAACTACACAGTGTTTAAATTTTCACCGTGGTGTTGACACCCCTACTGAAAAAGAGCAGTTCCCACCTCTCCCAAAGCCACTGTTTGTGGCCATCTGCAGCTTCAGCTTGCCAGAGTCATAATTCCTAGTCTCCTCATCCCAGCTTTTTGGCAAAAGCTGTTGATTTACCTAAACAGTTGCAAAGGAACCTAAGGACACAGGCATGGACCAGCTTTTACACAAACAGCTCCGGCTGGCCTGTTGTAAAGACTCTTCCAGCAATACTCAGTGAACCTCATCCCAGTTCTCTGTAGAGCCAAAACCGATGTCTCCTCAGCATCCTGCACACTGAAGTTCTTAACTCATCTTCACAGCCACAGCATTAATAATTTTTAAAAAGAAACCAACATTCCAAACAAAAGACTAAATACAAAAGCTACTTGGAGCTTATCAGGTCTTGTCATCCATTTCTTGATGCCAGCTAGAACTGCCTTATTTCCATGCCTTGCATAACTTACACTAATTTGATACTACTGAACCACGGACACCAGCACCTAAGCAAGTCAAGGATCAAGCTGACAGGAAGAATCAGCACTTCTTTTCAATCATGTTCTCCCTGAATTATCATATGCAGGTAAAAATTTCTTAATTGACACACATGCTTGTTCAACGCTAGACCAGTCCTTCAAATATGACCCAGGCTAAGAGCTTCTTAAACCCATCACCATTCAGGTTGCAATACATATGTACAGGGGTGGGGAAAAAATAGTTATGCCCAAATGGTCTCTGTCTTTTAACTGCTATTCAAAAAGAGGGACTGTAGGTCCAAGGCACCAATATAATTTTTCTTTCAAGTCCCTTCCCACCCTTGTTTCCCCAGCTTTTTACCAGGGCTGCAGTGCCAGTCAGTGACTGTTTTTCTGGCAAACCCATAGCAAAACTGAAGCCTGACACACAGTGGCATACTCAGAAAAAAATGCAAGTCTACAAAATTGCCCTCATTTACTGGCTTTACAATTGCTCCCTGCCCAGCAAGGAACATCTAAGAGCAAGCTTACCTTTTGGCATTTACTTAACAAAGCTTGCAATTTTAAGATACTACTCCAAAAGGGAAAAAGATTAAATTTTCATAGGTCAGATAGCAAGTGATTTGGCCTACAGATTAATTTACACCTCGGGTCAAAAAAAAGCAAAGCAGTGACACAGCAAGGTACATATCCAGCGTAAATGATCTTGGCAGTGGCGACAGTGCTGAGTTAAAGATCACCAAATTTGAGGGAGATGCCATGTGCTGTCCTGCCCCTCCCCTGGCTGGAGGGGACACACAGCCCTGCCCCACTGTCCCAGACCCTGCTGACCAACTGGTCCAGGGCAGAGTGTTCCACTGAAGTCCCCAGAGATCGAGCAGGAACGAGCCCTTCTCCATGCATTAAAAACCACATCAACCCAGAGTGCAATTGATTTCCCTCTGGCCTTTCAGCTATGAGGGCATTAGGACTAAACTACTCTTAGACAGCCTTCCCCAGGGTCAGAGTCCTGCCTTCATAGTCACAGAGGAACAATCATTTTCCTTCTTCCTACTCTTTTCCCTAGGTTCCTCCTGCTTTTCCCCCTTCCTTCAGTAGCATGCCCATGCATCCTCTTCAGCATGGTTTTTCCTTTGAACAATGCAGCCAGGGGTCATGATTAATCACAGAGTTTTCCATTTCCCTGCTCATTGTCCCGTGCCACTTGCTGGGAACCTTATCTTTATTAGCTGGTCTTATCACAATTTGATTACACATTAACAGAAGCTCTCCTTACTCAGCAGGATTTCCTTGTGGCTTCAGAGGGCAGCTCTGTGGAATGAGCCAACCCACTGGAGCCAGCCTAGGAAGCCACTGATCTCATTCAAGATTCACAAAGGGACACGGAAAGCTCTAGGACAACTTTGAGGAACTGGCAGGAGCAGGTTTAGAGGACAAAGACTGTCTATAGGGGAGTAGACACATTAGCTTATGTTGTTTGTATTCAATTATACAGTATATATTTGGGCCTGATGAGCTGTGCTCTAATAGCAGCTACAGAGCTGTTTGAGATCCTTCAGCACAGGGACTGCGTCCAGCTAAAACATCCCCCTGCCCACTTAGCTACTCAACCAGATAATACTGCCCCAGGGCCTGTTGTTACCTGTCTGCTTTCAAGAAATTGGACTGATACAGTTCCCAGAGATTTACTAGACCTTCGAGGCGCAGTATCACCACACCTACACCTCCAATAGAGGATTTTTCTCCTTTAATTCTACTATCACCTTGCCCAGGAAGGTTAGATGACATCAACTTATATCAACTGCTCTTTATATTTCTTCTTTTCTTAAAAGATACGTTACACAGAGGAATTTACTATTTGGAAAGGACAGAATAATGTGTGCAAGAGAGGGGGAAATGCTTTGTTAGAGATGAGAAAAGTAATTTCTTAACAGGTAGCTCTGTGAGCCCCATGGACTGTCTGACACAGGGAGTCGGACTAGTACGATCTCCCAGTGTCAGACAGTCCAGGTGAGAAGCAAGCAGAGATCACCACTTGGGTAATCACAGATTCCCTTCTGTTTGGGAAGAGTGACATGTCTGCAATGACACTGCAATGACTACACACTCCCCTCTGCTCCCAAAACAGTCCATGCACATCTCCATGGGGTGGCTCTGAAGTACAGAAACAAGGAGAAGGTTTGGAGAAACCATTAGATGCTCAGTTACAACAGCTAGAAAAAGATTGGGTAAGACAGCACAGAAACTCTTCTTCTGAAGCAGCAGCTCCAAAAGCTCATGTGGCATTTAAGGACAAGAACTCTTGAGTTAAACTAGTTACATTCATCAGATCATCGCAGAGAACAAGTAGCTGATATCTGGAAAACAAAGATGGATGTAAGCAAGGGAAGAGGTATTAAACTGGTTATCACCAAAACGGGAGGAAATAAAAATAGAGATTCGTAATTTACTGCCTGCATGACAGTCAACAGAGAAGACAAGAGAAGATTATAAATTGCTGTAAAATATTGCTACTGCACACACGATTTTAAGGATCAAGACTCAACTTTTGAAAATGGTTTGAAGTTCTTTATATATGATGGCTGTCACAGCAGGCAATGGGTCAGGAGTCCCTGTTACAGCCTGCTCAGGCTCTCTAAACTGATGAGGATTTACATTTTGCAGGTGCATCTGATGCCCCTGTAAGTCTGGTCTGCCTCTGCAAAATGCAGGCAGTGGTGTGGGTCCAGTGCAGTATGAGCTAAGAATATCCCCCCTCTTCCTCTTGTGCTATTGTGAAGCATTAAATTTGGCCCTAATGCTTTGAGTGTGGTTTCAAATGAAAAAGAAGGAAGGTAGATTGAAATGAAATAACACTGCTCTAAAATATAGATGAAAACGAAAAATCAGATTGTAACTACCCCAATGAGAGCAGCAGACATGCTAGGAAGCTTTCACCATGAATGCTGAAACTCTCTGCCAGAAGCTGCAGGTTCTTAAGCCCTTCCATGTACTCCCTGCTCAGAGAGCAAAGGAGATAGAAACCTATTGACAGTGATTCAAGTGAAGCCTTTTTTCCAACATGGAAGTCTCAGACAAGAGCCATATTTTTTTTTTTAATTTTATTGCAGTGAAAAGCCCCCACCACCGTAACACCTCTGGAAACAAAGGCTGCAGAAATGTTTTTCCCCAATCAAAAAAGCAGGCTCTGATTTCAGTTTTTAAGGGTTGATTTGAACTTTAAAAGCATATCATACTTCCTATGCTAACTGAAACGTCATTTTAGAAATAAAAACCTGAAGCATTTCATCCTCATCAGTATCACTCAAATAAAATACTCTCATGTTGCAACCCCACCGCCCCACACACACACAATTTCTTTGCAATCCTGTTCCAGTGAAACCTTACATGCCACAGGCACACACAGGTCAGCTCTCCAGCTAAGAACCTCCCCTCTGCACACACCAAGGCTTTGCCCCTTTATTTTCAGATTAGGAGCCTTCCCTTCTACAGCCTTCAGGAGCAGCAGTTTTCATCGCAAGAGGCTATCCTGAAATACCCTGGGAAAGGCTGCACCCCAGAGGTGGCAAACCAGGACTCCCTCAAAATTACATGGCCAGTTCTTCATCCTTGTTTGTCCTATTCCCTCCTGGGTTGTACAACCTCACCAATTCAACCCAGCCAACTAAGGAAAGTCAAATATATCAACCTTACTGTCAGGTCACACCCACTATTCCCTTTCCTCTTAGCTCACAAGGGTTTTTTGGGCATGTTTAGGTGTGCTGGTCTCCCTGGGGAGCCCCTGCCCCTGGCTTTGTTCACCTTGTACTACCAAATCCAAAGCAGATGTTGGTACAGCTAGAGAGGAATGTCTGTCCCTGTGAACAAGCAAGGGCTGCACTTCAGTCTGAATATTGCTAAGACAGAAGCAAGACTGCAGAGTAGAAAAAAAACCAAATATTACTGTGCTGGATGATCCAGAAGTTTGAATTCTTATGAAATTTTTGCACTCCTGCTTGTAGATCCTGACCAGGATCTTCTAAGAACATCAATCCCTAAAGATGTAATCTGGTTTCTGAATTTACACAACACAAGGGCTGAAAAGAACAATAAAAGCTCTTTATGCCATCAGTTGCATAAAGCTTTGGGGTCTTCAGGCTTCTTGAAGCTGCCCCAGAATCTTTGCTTTATTTTTTCAACATTAATTTGATTTTGATCTAACATACCTTGGGGAAGAAGAGCAAGACAGAACAGAAAACATGACAAGATTAACTTTCCTACATGTTTATACATTCAAAACCCCAACCTTCTAGCAGCTGAGCTTCGAATCAGATTTTAAGAAAATTATTCTGTATGTAAAAGCTCCAGAGTGAAAATACCAAACCATTAACATTAGTTAAAGTTAACTCCTTAGCTTAAGTCCCTAAAACAAATAAGGCCAATGCCCAAGGCACACACATTCCATTTTCTTTTTCCAGTTGCTTAAATTCTTAACAGCAATAAGCACAGGCAATTCAGAGCCAACGGACAACTGCTAAGAAAGACAGGTAAAGGGATGTTACAGGCACATGATCAAGACTCCCTTCCAGCCAAAGGCTCATCCCTGAGACCAGCTGGGGGTACACACACTAAACAGTGTCTCCCTTTGCCCTTCCACCCACTGTGGGGTTAAGGATTCAACAGATGAGGACAGAGACAGCTGTTGCTTTTCTTTGCAGTCTGATCAGAGACTGCCACTTTCTGAGCCCATACTGCAGATAAAAAAGCACTTTGAAAAACATTCTTCGATCAATGAATAAAATCCCTGATTAATGTTTTTCCTTCCCATTCTCAAGTCCAGTTAAAAACACAACTTCTCAGCAACTTTAGATCCCTTCCTGAGTGATTAAAAGTATTTTTTCACCCAAAAAAAGATACCTTAGGCTTCTCTACCTCATTCATATACCAACACCACGCTACTTTCCTCAAAAAACAGAAGCCACATGTAACCCAAATTGCATTTCTCCATCACAGTACCTGTCCCCCACAGCCTGGGGCTATGAGCACACACCTGCACAAGCACCAGGAACTGAAGCAGTTTGGATTGCACTGCTCTGAGACCCTCTGTTCTATAGGAACCACACGCTGCAGGAGGGGCACTCTACAGACTGCAAAAGAGGGCAGCATCCCCTGCAGCCTAACCCTTCATGTGCCCTCTGTGACTGAACTCCATATCCCACAGCCCGAGGGAGGTTTTACAGCACCAACACTGAGCAGTGCCATGCCAGTCAGTCTTAATGAAGACAAGGGCTACAAAAAGCCTGTCCAGTTGGAGTGGGTGAGGAAGCTTTGATATTAAAGCAAGCTGAGGCATCTGTTAGGGTTAACTAGTAACTAGCCTGGTGGTCATTATGGAGGGCTAACTGAAACACTAACTTGAAAACAAAGGGAAACAAACTGCAAAGAAACTTCCTCCATTTAACTAAATGCCACAAGGTGACTTCAACTCTGGAGTGTGAAGAGATCTACCAAGCAGCTTGACAAGCCCAAGGGTTGGCACAGGCATCCTCACACTGCCAGGGACAATGACAAGTCAATGAAACCATTAATAGAGGGATCCACCTGCTGTCCTTTAATCCACAAGCCAGTCCACGGACTAAATACACACATCCTCTTAAGAAATACTTGTAAATACTCAAATGCAAGAGGACTACTTCCAATGGTTTTGATTTTAAACACTACCTCCCGTGGCCATGATCCTCCTCACAAAGGGTTAGGATCAGTCTGGCAGTCAGAGAAACGTGGCCTTAAAATGTGATTTGATTCTAATGGCATTTTGGAAGTGCTTTGTCCTTGGGAGAAGGGGCAAAATAAAAAAAAAATGAAGCACCAGAATCAGGGTTTCATCATCACTTTCCCCCTCCCCCCCCACCCAACATCAACAAGATTCTGCAGAGGCCTTGCCAGCATCCCACAGCTACAGCTCTTTTATGCACTTTTGCTCCCAAATAGTGTAATCACCCCTAGATCCTGCTCCAGATGATGAAAGGGTGAGCCATGGCTGCAAATGGAACTCCTTTCACCACCTGAACAGTGTGCTTGACAAACACAAGCAGCTGAAGTGTTCTCATCTTTTCAATCCTAGAGAACAGCACATCATCACCTTTTAGATGTAAGTACTTCTGCTTAACATGCACATATTACAGTATTTAGCTTAATTAATCAAATCATGACAACAGACTAAATTCTGAATTTCACATTGTTACTATCATCCATGGCAAAATAAGAATCTAGGGATGCTTAGAACAGTCAAAACCATTTACTGGTGCAGGCGATGGCAATGCTAAGAAGAGCATCTTCACCAAAATTAGTGCTCTGTCACACTATGGCAAGTTCAGATTGATCCATCATCCTAAGTCTAGCACAGAACAAGGGAGAATATGAATCATCTTAATTTTATGGATGCAGAACAGGATTACAAAGCCACTACAAAGTGACTTGTTGTACCAGAAGCTTCAGAGTGTAAACTAGTGTGTATCTCTCCAGCTCGCTACCTGAACCATCAAGGCAAAGCAATCTTCCTCCTTGATAAGGTACACAGCAATACATAAACACAGAAAGAATCTTTTGTTGTAGTGCAAACAATATGCTCCCCTGAAAATGAAAGACTCTAAGTTTTCCTAATGCAACCATTGGATGACAACAGATCATTTCTTATTAAGCCACTGGAACACCACATCACTGAGCTGTGCTGAGAGAGGAGCTGTCGCCAAGATAAAGTGACAGGAATGAAAGATTAAGCATTTGATTTCATATTCTTAGCTCTTCTGCCGACTCTTTATGCAGCTGGAAAAAATCAAAAGGCACACACTTGCCATGCTTTTCTATTTAGTATGGACCCAGCCTTCCCAGTTCAAGGAGCACAACTAGTTCATACAGTGCTTTATGTACCAAGTCTGTGATTTTCTTTAATGCCACTATGGTAACAAACAGGAAAAGTGCAGTCAGATGAACGCTGAGGGCCCGAAGAGTCATTCAGAGGATGCCCAATGTGTCCATCTCCAAATGAGTAAGGTAAGAGCCTCAAAAGGAATTCTGGCAGCTGTGCACATCAGTCTGGATAGAGAGGGTATTGCAGAAGTCCAAGCTTACCTCTGAAAAAGCAATCTGTATCAATCCCACAAAGTTTGAGGGTAAGTAGAAGAATGCTTTCTCCCAGAGGACAAAGGATTAATAACCAAGTATACAAAAAACAGCTGTAAAATGGTAATAGCCCAGGAAGGACACAGTCTGTCAAAACTCATGGTATAAACAGAGACAAAGAAAATGCCTTTATGATTTTGCTACTGAACAGAGAAGATAAGACTCCCACCCAAAAGCATGTCATTTTCTTGAGTACTTTTATCAACAGCAGGAGATGGTGTCACAGTGCAGCTGTCAGACAATACCCATGGACCTGCAGATCACAAGGCTTGTCTTAAACTGAAATATGATTTAGCAAAACAAAGACAGTAACAGAGATTAAAATTTTAATTTAAAACTTTGCCAACAAAAATTGATTACAAAAAGGGAAATTATCTGTACAAAATAAGAAAGGAAGTACTCATTTTAACAAGAGACTGCCATTATCAATGTATGTGGGAGGACAAACAGCAGTTCAGGTCAAGTGACAAAGTGAGAAACAAACAAACTGAGCTTGTAATATGGAATTCTGAAGTGAATTTTCCATAAACAAAATAAATTGACCTGAACCAGCTCAGAAGCTAATCAAGGTTTATAAGAAGTCTATTTTCCTTGCAAACTTTTTCCTCTTAATTTAGAGAAGGAGGACATACTAGAAAGCAAGACCCCATGCAGTGCCATGGGCCAGTACAATGACTTTTGCTGTGCTTTCTCTCACTCAAGCCTTCCTTTGGGCCTTCCATACAGAGATATTCTGCAGTTTGTGTGTGCCAGGGGTTTAACTGAGTCACAAACTACTGCATCTTCACTTAAAAGTTGGGTCCTGACTCAAAATGAAGACAAATGCTTTGGAGACAGTGATATTCCTATGACTAAAAAGACTCCTATTAAAATGATGATTCTCAGACTGTTCAAGTCCACATCAAATAACAGCTGTTGGTCAATGATGGATTTGTATTTACAACACTGCACTCCTCTTTTCTACCTACCATTTTATACAAAGAGACAAGAGCATCTTTAAAACTCATCACTGAATAGGCAAAAATGGCAGGTCATCTCTAAACTCCAAGTTCCTGTAAAATGTAAGCACACAGTATGATCATTACCAGTTTTCTACATTTTTCCACGAGCCAAATCAACATAACTGAGTTGCAGTGAAGACATGGAACATGCATTTTTTTAAATTTCCAGACTAACCGCTTATTTTCCACTCAGCTTTGCATCATGTAGTATTTACAAGTTTTTATACCTTCAGAACCCAAGTTTAGTGAAGAAACAAAGTAGTAATAAAAATGTATCAGCCCAGATTCACTTCACCAACTTATAGTTACCTGAGATACCTAAGTTGGGGCAGAACAGCTGTCCATGCCCCACCTACCCAGTAAAACAACAGACAAATGCTAAAGGACAATTCAGTCAGACTTGAAACTCATCCTAGTGACAATGTTCTTCTTCCTCCAACTACGAAACAAAAAGTGAGCCACTACATTCGGACTTACAAGTCTTGGTTAAGCTTAGAGTAATTGTGTTGGATTTATGTAAACCTAAGCCTTACTTGCTCACTAGCAGCTCCCAGCTAGGGAGGTCAGGGGCAGCTGTCTTGTAAGAATGCTGTGAGACATGCACGAGTCCTTCTTACAGCTGGGAAAACTGAGATAAGTAAGAAGTTTGCTCAAGAGCATGCAGTGAGTCAGTAACAAGCTGGCAGTACAGCTTCCTGCATCTTAGCCATGTGCTCTGCCCATGGGAACCCAGTGCAAGGAAAACTATCGTACAGAAATCATTCCCTTTTCCACATCAAAAATTTTTACCAGAAAAAGGTACAGATACTAATAAACAGTGTATGCAATTTCTTATTTGACAATGAAAGAGTCCTGCAGTAAACCTGTTAGATTGTGTCTTCACCCTGCAAAAGATTATTTCCAGCTTTGATTCTTAGACGTCTTAAAGCTTTTAAGATAAAAGTTGAAGAGTCAGTTAAACAATGCTGCAGTCAGTATACCCTTAACCACAACGTTACATTTTCTAGTTTAAGCAGTATTTATGCCATCCAATTTGGCAATCAAAAGAGAAACCTTGAAGCCAATAATTCACAGATCTGGCAGGGAAAAAAACATGCCAGACAACTTCAGTTTCACCAGAACAAGCTTTGTAACATGCCATGAAGAGTTCAGAGATTTTAATTCTGTGAGTATCTGTTATTGCCATTTCAAACAAAAGCCCTCTAATCCTTAGCCTTGCCCAGCCCATAATGTAGCAGGTAGGACAAATGCTGCACGGCAAGAAACAGCTCTGCTCAAAACACATCTTAATAACAGAAATTAAACATTTGCAATTTGCTTTACAAATGCAGCAGAGAGATATCACTTAAATAATATTTCCAAAGACCCTGGGGCTTAAGCACAGCTATGGAAAAAGTCAGCTTCCTAAATCTGGGGGGCTCATTTGAGACATCTGCCTTGCACTAGATTTTACTTCACTGTGGTCAACAAAGCTTTTAACATACCAGGAAAGACAGGACACCACTAGCTTGTTCCATCACATCATGGAACAGGACAGCCAATGGATCCTGTTGCGACAGACAATACTGTATAAAGAAGGCTTATTTTTAATGGCAGAATCACACTGGACACTACTGGCTAACCTGGAGCAAGATCTACATTTTTTCCTTCTGGAGTTTTTAATTTGCTCTTGAACCAGAAACATTCTTTCTTTCTAATCAGTTAAATCCAAGAGTACTACAGAGAGCTCAGTTCTTAAGCATGCTCTGCACCAGGAACAGTCGGTTCTACATCCAATTGAAACCGGAGAGTTGCTGTTTTCCAAGGGCAGGAATTCTTCACTGATCCCCTAGCCGGAAACCTTGGCCCCAGTTGTGTCTTCCACCACCCTGCTGATCTTCTGCAGCCCTTCTCATGCTGGCAGGAGGGACACCAAAGCCCGACACTCCTCCTCTCCTATTTGGCAGCCAGCGGTAACTAGGACAAACCAGAGGAGGAGGAGTTAGAGAAACAGCTGTACCTTGGGGGTAAATGCCAGACCTTTTCCATGCTCTTCCTTTTAGCTGATACACTTTGCAGAAATACCAGCTTTTCACAGTAGAACTTCAGAGAATTCTTTCCAAATCTAAGCCCTCAGCACACTGACAAATGGAAATACTGGGAAACTTCCATCTCTGAGATGTGTATGGTAACAAGAGAATTGCACGGAACCAATAAGACTAAGGGCAGCTTCAGAGCTGTTACCACCTTGAAAGACATTTTAAAAAACAACCTTGTCTTCTAATCTCTATGGAAAATTAGGTTTACCAGATGGGCTTGCAAGCACAGAATTAGAATATAAAGCTTCCCTATTCATTGAAACTTGTACAGAAAGTGTAACTGTAATTCAACACTTTATGCTATGAAAAGGGTTAACTGAGTTGCTAACTAAAGTTTGACAGAGGAGGAATATTTACAGCCCAAAAGGATGCGGACAAGGGCAACTGAACAACAAACTTTGGCTTCTGATTATAGTATTTCAATGCCAAAACAGTGAACATATCTCAAGAAAAAGCACTTCCAAAACCAAGACTTGCAGTCTCAGTCAGGGTGACTGGTACAGACTGCAAAGCAGAATCTTTTATAGCCCTGAACAAGTCTACAACTGGCTCTTATTGTTAAACATTGCTGAACTGGTAGCTACTGTAATGATACATGGGGATACAGAAAACAGATAATTTACAGGATGAAATTTCTTTTATATACCATCTGATAATTGTTAGGGAGTTCTCTTTACTGCAGCTCAATTCAACAGCAGAACTCATGACATTTACTCTCACTCTTAAGAGGGGGTAAAGACATAAGCCATCCCAAGAGGCACCAAAGAACTCTCACATGGGCCATTTACAAGTAACTCAGCAGTTTTTATGACTCATCAGCTCAGTCAATACGAGAGTTTGAAGAAGGTTGACTTAGCAAAGTATTTTACACTTTACAATCCCACCAAACATATGTCTGATGAACTATACAAAAAATTGGACCAAACAAACAGTGAGGTAAAGAATGAAGTCAGCTTACAGGAACTGAGGTGTGGACAGAAAATTCCTTCCTCCCAAATCCATTGGATATTTAAACATTAAGAAGAAATACAGATGTCCAACCAGATTTCCTATCAGCTCATTGATGACTCTGTAAAGCAAAAGAAAAAAGAATGGTTTCAAATGCTGTCTTCTCTGAAAATAAATGAGTGACAATCTTCTGTTCACCTGCCACCAGGATTTGCTGGGGTCGTGACACACAGAAAATTTCCCTTCCCTCGGCATTTTTCAGCCACTTCTTTAGAAGGGCCAACCTCCTGTGCCAGCACATCAATCAACAGTCTGTTCCACCCTCCCTTCCAAGCCTTCTCTACAGTCTGTATTGAAAACACAATTAAATACTTGTTTACATTGGGGAATTAGACCGTATAGCGATTAGTGACCAAAATAATCATCTGCAGAGCTAGAGACGTTACTGCTGTTTTCACTGGACAACCTGTCTCCTGCTGTAGTGAACTGTTTTGTTCCCAGTTCTGCAAAAACACTGCTGAATGGAGGCCCTTGAGTATCTTCTGTCATGCATAGAAACAGCAGGTATCTAACAGGAAGTAGTTTTCACAAGTGACGGATGAGTCAGTAGGAGGCACGGCCAGAAAAGGGAATTTGGTTCTGCTGTACCATCTCCTCCTTTTATAACTCAACCACAAACTTGTTGTTGTCACTAATTATGTTACAGCGGCACCAAGAGGCCCCAATGAATGCAGGGCCCCAATGAGGCACACTGTGCACAGAGGGGATTTCTGCATCATGGGGTTTAGTCAAAAAAAACCCAAGAGAGACCAAAAAATTCAACAAGTGCTAACATGGCATGCTATGGGCTTACTGCTGTTTTTCCTTGCTTAACAAACTGAAAAAAAAGATCAGGTTGGACAAGTCTGTGAGGGAAAGAAGTAACAGCATTATCAGAGTCAAGCTAAATTTGTTTCTAAACCAGTAATGATGGCTGGTTCCAGGGAATGACATCTTTCTTTAATGTGTGTTACTTTCTTAGTATGGAGAAGGCCCAATGCATAGAGTTACTAGAAAATACACCAAACTCTCATTACTTTCCCCTCACCTACATTCTATTCTCTAGTTCTCACATGCACATCTCCTCTTTGCTTTTATGTTAAATGACCACCATGTGACACTGAGCATTATCAGTCAGATTACACAGTTTTAAGCTTATTTTAATATTACTCCTAAATTCAGGAGCAAGTTAAATAGCTGTAAAAGCTTTTGTAACTTCAAATTGGCCATATAAGTAAATACATACGATCCACCAATGATGTAGTTGAATCCCAGAATAACCCATGGAAGGTAACAGGCCTGAAAAAGAACGCAGTGGAGAGAGTAAGTACAAGTTAAGGATGTAAACCTGCTCTCAATATCCCACTGCACTAATAAGCACAATCATAATCTCAATGTTTTAGGCATTACATGTCCTGATCTATTAACTTAAGCAGATTCAATGTAACAAGGTTACTCCAAACTGAGCAACCACTAACATTTTTAGACAAAACATACTCTTTCAAACATTATAAGCAAGTGTGCCTTTTGCACCCTATGTTCCACAGCAAGTCTGCATCTAGAACTAAGTCCTGAAGTTTTCAGTTTTGAAAAGGCCTGGAAATTATCAAAAGAGTTTTCACTATAAGAACGGGCAGAAACAGACAAGGTCACACAGAAAAAAACAATTTAAAATACCAACATTTTGTCACTACATTCAGCTTTTATCCAGGCTAATATTTATCAGAAATGTTATCCTTTTTTTCAAAATGATGAATTGTCAGGACATCTTTTCAGTAGAGACACACTGAGTAGAGACACCACATGGAAGACTGAAGAAATTTGTCTGCTGCATCTCAAGGAGTATTCAGCTATGTGTGAGTATGGGTCACCTTTAATAAGAGAGAATATTTATATTTTGCCCCTCACCCACTACATATGCACCTTGCAGGCAGAAATCCTTCCAATATCCTGTCTGACATACCTTAAATCTTGTTCCAAACCAAAATGATACAATCATGTCTCTGTTCAGCTGGGCCCACACATAAAGTACTGACATGATGAGAGGAATCATCAGCAACTGCAATGTTTAAAAAAAAAAAAAAAGAACAAAGTTACCATTACTTTCACAGAAACACAAGAAACTCAAACAGGCAGCAGGAGCTATGTTTCAGAAGTCGTTTGTAAGCATGGTACATCACCAAAGTCTTTACAGATTGCCCCAGAATCTCTTCCACTACATGCCATGGATCTGTTCAAAAACTATTGAGAAAGTTAAGGAGGAGAACCTACTTGGGTACTCTCTTTTGCATGACCATACCAAAGCAAAGGGCTCCAGCCTGTGCCAAGAAAGAGCAGCTGCAGGGAGCTCCTCTGCTCCCACCTACAGGCGAGTCAGCCCTGTACCTGTGCCACAATCACTTCCAGGGCACTGACCCAAACATTCTCATCTGGGGCAAAGCTAATATGCCAGATGAAGTGTTCTCCATCCAACTGCCACCTATGTCCCCCTCCTGAGAGCACCACAGGGGGAAGGTGCTCCAGTCAATCCCCATTTTAGAGTACCACAGCCAGCCTTGGCACAGCCACCTTGGCAGAGCTTGGAGTTAACCTGTGCTCCATGCCAGGAGCTGAGGCTGTTTCAAATGCTTCTTTACATGGACTCAGTATTAGCTGATTGGACTATTTCTAGTGAAAGAAATACAAAGCACTGCTTTAGCTATCTGCTGATTTCTGAACTGAAGGCAGACTGCCCCAGCAACATTTCCATGAACTGGCTGAATGCTGTGAAACAGCTCCTGTGTTTGGAAAAGAGGTCAATACTCATCCCTTGAGGGGTGCTGCTATTTAACAGGTTCCACATTAAAGCTGGCACCCTGACATCAGTCCAGCCTTCCACAAGCCCTGTGGTGCATTCTGACTCCCCCACATAAGAACCTTAGGGTCTTTACTGAAACCCTTTTTGTATTACTGAAAAAAAGCACAATATCTAGTATCTGAAAGCATTTGACTTAGGAATAGAGGCCTAGCTATCCTACCCCTATCTTCTGAATTTCAACAAAGGCCACTCAAGACGAGTAAAAAACCCCCTATTTCTAAGAAAAAACACACTTTTACATCAAAAAACTGATTCTTCTTCAAGCAATACTTTGTATGCAGATTAAAAAAAAAATAATTAAGTTCCTCTTTAAAAACACACAAATCAACACAATCAAAAATTTGTCTAAAATTTGTATAATGTGTTGGTGACTCCAGCATGCTTTTCTAAAATTTTGTAGTATCTTCCCCATGGAAAAGTGTAAGTATAAAGTTATGGACAGCCCTTAACACAATTCACTCCTGACCAGGGATGTATGATCGCTGGTTTTGTCTACCAGGGAACCAGAGAAGTGATCTAATAAATGTTAAGATAATTCTGTATGGAATACTACAGATACTGGTGGAGTCTTTAGGTGCTGGAGACAATTGAAGATGAGAACAGCAGAGGCAGACTGAAGACATGCAGTTATCTGACACTGTTGTGTCCCAAAAACACTTCCCTATTTTCACCCTTGATATCTGGGGACAGCAGAATTATTTCACTGAAACTGATTCTTAAGACCACTATCTTAATCATTCCTGTGAGGATTTTGCACTTCACAGTTCTGGTCTCAAACTGAAGCTGCATTTTTCACAAAAAAATCTTCTGTTGGCAAGTAACAGGCGTACTAAACTAAATTTGAGAAGATTAATAAACCCAAGAATCATTTTTAAATAGAAAAGTAAGAAAGCAGATCCACAGTCATTAAAAGAAATAGTGCATAGGTGACATCTTGTGCCCATTTTAGTAAGTCTGAGCACTTCCTGACTGCACAAAGACACAATTTTTGCTTCTTAACTCCCTAACTGGGTTAGGTATGGCAGTTAGATCCAAGCTTATGCCTTCAGCTGAGGCTAACCCAAACTAAAAAACTAACAATACACACACAGTAGTCCATCCAGATATCATCTGAACAGCCTAGCTTAACTATGTTCTGCAGTTAAGTCAATAATGCTCCCTATAAAGTCATTAAGTAGTCATAAAGTTTTGTAAAATTGTTATCTAAGAAACTGCACCACACTTACCTGCATATCCATTACCAAGCCAGTTATCTGTCATCACACCATGAAGGAAAATGCAGAAAAACCTGACAGGCTACAACAATAAAAAGCTGCAGGCACACGGAATACACATGCAAAGATCTTTAACGGTCAAAATTGATACTACACTGTTTTAAGTTAAAATTTCCAATGATCTAGAAATGTACAAACTTTGTTTCAATAACTGCTTTTTGGCAGCCTTTCAAGTTCCCACCTCAAGTCATTACTCCAAGGGCCAATGGGTGCACTGGCCTTTCCTCCCTGATGAAACTGGCTAGCTACAGACTCCATCAGTCCTTGCATAAAGGCACGTTAAAGTTTAATAGCTGGATTCTCTCATTAGTTTAACACTGACATTTTGGTTTTCTAACTAAAGAAATACCAGATCATTAAAAAGTACCAATACATTGCCAATGAGTCATAGAAAAGAAACAATTTCTTAAAGTGCATTGATGCAGGCTTTTAATACTCCTCTCCCACCTTGGAGCTCAAAGAATCTGTTGTAGTAACTGCTGAGTAGAAACAATCACTGAATAATTTTACTATGATCAGGATGCTTTTAACAGTTCATGAATACATATAAAATGAAATCCAGCATTATCCCAGAGCATGCATTCAGGTTGCTCCTTACATCACACAGGGAACAAGCAACTAGAAGCTTTTAAATGACCAGTTAGAAAGATACGTCACAATTAGATTAATTAAATGCTCACAGCTAACAACCTGCAATAGTAAAGACAACCATCATCTTTAAAACAACATAATTAAATGCACCTTGTTACAGCTGTGGCTCGACAGGACTAGCAGGAATAGCAATTCCCTCCATATAGTGGAATGCAACTAGAGATTATCTATTGATAAAGCATTTCTATACACCAGCTCTCCTGGTGCTATCTGGTTCACACCGATGTCACCGCTCCCTTTTTTCCACCTGCTGTGCCACCACAAATTCCTACGAGGAGGCAGCAACAGCACAGACAGAATGGGAGCATCACCAAGGATGGAGGTTCCACACCTTCTCTTGCCAATCCTGTCAGTGTTTCACTGCCCTTACAGGAGAAATGGTCTTTCTTACACTTAAATGAAATTTCCTGTGCTTCCTTTTGTGGAATTCAGTGTCCAGCTCCAGAGTCCTCAGCACAGAAAAGACACAGACCTGTTAGAGTGGGACCAGAGGAAGCTGACAGAAATTACTGGAGGAACAGAACACCTCTCTTTTAGGGAAAGGCTGAGAGAGTTGGGGACAAATTTTTTAGTATGGCCTTTTGCAATAGGACAAGTGGTAATGGTTTAAACTAAAAAAAGGTTGATTCAGACTAGATGTAAGAAAGAAATTTTTTACAATGAGGGTGGTGAAACACTGGCACAGGTTTCTACCGAGAGAGGTGGTAGATGCTCCACACCTGGAAACATTTAAGGTAAGCTTGAATGGGGCTTTGAGCAATCTGATTTAGTTGAAGATGTCCCTGCTCATTGCAGGGGGGTTGATAAGCTTTCCAGGTCACTTCCAGTTCAAACTACTGTATGATTCTATGATGACACCCCAGGCTGCACAATCCCAGCTCTCCCAGCTTCTCATGTGACAAATGCTCCAACCCTTTAATCATCTTTGTGACCCTTCACTGGACTCTCTCCAGTATGTTCATGTCTCCCTTGGACTTGGGAACCCAGAGCTGGATGCAGCCACCACACATCTCTCAAAGGCTGAGCAGTGAGGAGCAATCACCTGCCTCAACCTGCAGGCAATCCTCTGCCTAGGGCAACCCATGAGGCTGGTGGCCACTTTGGCCATAATGGCATATTGCTGGCTCATGGTCAACTCGGTGTCCAGCAGGACACCCAGAGCCTTTTCTGGAAGACGCTTTGCAGACTGTCAGTTCCTGGTCTGTCCTGGTGCCTCAGGCTGTTACTTGCCAAGAGCAGGACTCCGCACTTCCCTTTGCTGAGCTTCATTCCTGACCAGTCCATTTATCCAGCCTCTAAAGATCCCTCTAAATGGTGGCACAACCATTTGGTTTATCAACAACTCCTCCCAGTTTTGTATTCAAGATCTGAAAGAAAATTTAGGTGGAACAGCACAGCTCACAGAAGTGTTTCCCAGCATTCCCAAACCAACAAGCCCAGCTTCTTCAGGAAGTTGTCTCAGTGCAGATTATCGCAACACTGCTTTCACAGGCTCAGATGACTTGTACCCAGCAGGTAAAGGATCTCTCCAGGAATTTCAGAGAATGGCAGTGATCAGTCCCTTTTGCACATGGCAGCTTTAACACACTAAATTCAGTGTTAGCCCACACAAGAGCAGCTCAGCAAAGCAACCCAGCAAACACCAGGGACACTCACCCAGTACGTGCTGAGCTCTGTGTCAGCAGAGCTTGAGTCCCCACATTGCACACTTGCGTGAGCACATTTTAAGTGTTCTCCCTGCAAGCCACTCACTGCCTTTTCAGGAAGGTTACACACTTACAAACTCTACAAACTCGCCTGGGAACGTTTGCTACATTTTAAAACTGTTCCTTGATAAAACCCAGTCTTTGAACACATTTCAGGCAGAAGCAGGAGAACCAAAATATTTCTCAAAGTTTGATGATGAGGATACAACAATGCAGATCCAGTTAAACAGGAGCATGAACATGTAATCTGCTGGCCTTCCATCAAAAGCCCCTGAAAATAAAAAGAATCATTATGAAAGGTACTGAAATTTTGATAATAAAATTAAGACAACTTTTATTTTTCAGAGCCTAAGAAAGCTCAGTTAGTAACAGTGGCTTTGCATGCAGTCTGTGGTCTGTGATTTTTTTTTTTAAATTTTAAAATGCCTTAGAATAGAACAACCTACGGACTGAAAAATAAGGCATTCGGCCTACCGCATTAGAGCACAAGCAGTGTCTACACCTAAAAAAGAACACACTGACTCTGGAGGTAAGTAGTTCTAACTACATAAGACTTCAAAATGGAATTGGACCCCATCCTTCATATGAAACTGTGGGTTAGAAGAATAGAATAAGGAAATACACGTGCACAGCAAAAGCAGAAACACCAAGTTTAATGACTGAGTCATGTGAAAACCAGCCCTTACTTAGGCAAATTGCATCCTCTTCGTATCACCTCATCAGACTCAAGAGATGCAATGCTTTTTATACTTCAGAAAAAATTAGCACACATGACAAGGAGGGTACACATGTGCAGCACATTCTGTTCCTCCTTCTAAGCTGTACTGCTTGTCTAATTCACCATTTCAAATACGTACCAATTTTTTCAGGACACTGGAAACAAAAATAATAGAGTAACATTCCCTGCAAGTCATATTAAATGAAATGATCTTTAGATGTTGAGTTTGAGACCTGACAGAGAAAAGGATTAAAAAACAACCCCCTAACAACGTGAAAACCTGAGGCTCTCGCTCTTGCTAACTGTGGCAAAAGGCTGACAGAGACCTCAGCATCTGTGCAAGACTCCCATCAACTTTCATATAAACCCAGGCAGGCAAGGAAAGCCTGAGAATACTGTTGAAAAAGACCCAGACTGGTGAGGGTGAAACACAGTGACAGCAGGAATGACAGTGACACACTCAGCACATCACAGACAAGCTGAATTACGTGCTCATAATTAAACATCCAAATGCCTAGGAAGAATGCTACTGCTTAATGTGATCACTGCTCAGCTTCATATAAGTATTTTTAAAGGAAGAAAATCTACTTCTAAGCACTACCTTTTTATAATAGCCTATGTAAAACAAAATTACTAAAATATCGGTTTTAAGTTCAGCCATGCAAATTGCATGACAGGAAAAAAACCTGCTTTGAAAAATACATCAGAATGTTTTGAAGTTGTAAAACTACAGGAACTGAAGTTTTTTTCCTTACTGTTGCCATACAACAAAAAAAATAAAGAGAAGAAGCTGACTAAGGCTGTAGAAATGCCAGCTCAGGAATCCTTCCAGAATAGGAAGAAATCAAAGCTATTATATTATTCTTTTCAATTTTTCGCTTCTCATTATCTACAAGATTGCTAACAAGAATATTAGACATTTAAGTTGACTTTTCGATGAACATCTAAGGAAAGTGGACTACAAACTGCCAGAAAGCTCAGTACAGATATGGGGTGAGCTCTATCCCACAGGTCCTTCCATGAGGCCTGGGGTATAATCCAGTCATCTGGGAAGAGCTGCTGACCCATAATCTTATTCATACTGCTGGGGAGTGAACTCTGCATATTCTGCTTACTCTGTTGATATTTGTTATGTTCTTCTCCAACCAAAGCAAAACAAAAATACATCGATCTCCCTTTCCTTCTGAAGTTACAGGTCAGCCTGTTAGGAAAGCACAAGCACAGTACAAAACCATATGGATATTTCTGACAGCTAAATTTGAAGCTGGCATGAAGCAGCAGTGTATGCTCAAAAACCATGCACAATACTGAAAATAGAAGTTTCACTTTCTCAGTTTCACAGACAAAAGGAGGCATAGACCAATGCTGACTTCACCTGTAAACATTATCAGCAACTTATACAACGTCCAGCTACAGAAGGATTCAGGCCTTTTTCACAGAAAGAAGGGCCAACCTAACAAGGGACTTCATTTATACCCAGAAAAATAACTGTAATATAAAAGAAATGCATTGGTTCAAACAACACAGCTGACTTCCCAGTTTCAAAATCCAGATGTGTTGTATAGCAGAAATTTACTCCCTTTAATGGTATTTGTGCCACAGCACAGACAACTAGAGCATTTTGTAAGTAGATCTACAAGCAGTGAGGTCTTTTAGTTTGCATAATTAACCAGGAACTCTTACTACACCTACCTTTGCCCAGTCACAACTGCCAGCACTCTCATGTGCTCATGATCTACTGCAGAAAGGCTCAGAGAGAAGCAGGAATGATTTCTAGCTATTAAACTACTACTTAACCTTCACTAAGAAAACAACCAAATATCATCTGGCACTACTCCTCCCCTTCCCTGCTACTCTTCTTAAATGTGATTCCACAGTACTCTCTGGATGGCAGGTCTGCCAGGGATCTCTTCTCTCTCATGGACTTCCCAAACATCACCTTGCAATGCATTCCCTTTTACACCATCAGTTCTAAGATTCCATTAGAACTACACTGAAATTCTTGTTCACAAAGGCTTTCAGGAGGAGTCTGGCTTGGCAAATACTTTAATTATTTATGCCAGTTGAATGAATTTTTGTCTAGCTTTAATGAACTGGGCAGTGCAAAAGGAAACCAGTTTTGAAGCTACTTTGTACCAACAACCCCTTCTTCTGAGAGAAATGATCCATTATCGGATCTCCTTTTCTCACTTGATTTTTCCCCTTAACTGAAAATCCTTCTAGTCTCTTAACTTTTCCACGTATCTGTTAGGCAGAGGGGTAGACTTCTTTTGTAGGAGGTATCTCTCAATTCAACGCAAACAACAGAATAACACAAGTTAGCATTCCTGTTAAAACAAGAAAAAACTGACGTTATTTTCTCTCAATGGATAAACCCATTATTACATTATGCTCTATCATCCTTCTCTGATAAAAGACATCAGATCCAAAAAAACGGAGGTAAATGTAATCTTATAGTCTGCCCCACTCACTTCCTGAAATCCAGCAACTAAAAGCACCAGGCCCTCCTACTGAAAAAAGTATCAAGTTCAGATCCTAAATGGCCAAAGCGAAGGAGCCAGCCACAGAAAACCAGTTTTCAGAGCAGTTTCACATTGACCAACATATGCTGGCAGAGAGATGAGCCATCTCTTATCAGGTCCAGGCAGGGTTCACCAGGTGCATATAATTTAATGGATAACGTACCTGTTTCTAATCGTGACGAATATTGATACAAGAAATACAAATTCACCAAGTAGAGAAATCCCGTTCCAGGTCCCACTGGGAAGAAGAAAGTTGCTGTTATCGGCCGCCAGATCTGTCCAGATCAAAAGAGAAAGATATATTTATAAACTGCAGAATGAACTCATATGCACAGGCTATTTGTTTACATTCATTACTTGATAATGAATGAAAACTTGGAACATCAAGAAGATGATTAAAAATAGCCCAAGTATCGATTGCTGCTACTTCAGCAGCCTTTATAGTTGTGGGGTTTTTTCAATCTGATAAGCAAAGCTATTAACACTACACCAGAAATAACACACAACTTTCCAAACTGCTTTCCATCACATCTTTGCAGTAGTGAGTCTTTACTGCAGTGCAAAAGAGACTCACTGGCAAGGATGCTACCCTGTTTTAAAAACAGCCATACAAAACCCATTCTTCCCTGTTGAACAGAGGCCAAGGAATTCACAGCCTTTAGTGTACCATTCCAGACAGCATGTGATACTCTGAACATTTGGGATCTGCTTTGGGACAGTCTCCCAACTATGAATATTGGGCATAGCCAACTGCATGGCAGCACATAGCAAGGACAGAAAATGTCTGGTCATTCATGAACAAGCTCTTTAAGCAGCAAGATTTCCAAACTGAGTATTAGGATCCTGAACATCACAGTTCAAGAACGAATAACAGAACTAGAGGAAAAAGCAGTCATTTATGCTACTATACTTTGCGGACAATACATGAATCAAGGTAGATAGAGCCATAGCTTTATTTTTTTTTTTTTTTGCAGTCAGCCTTCTTCAGTGAAGATATAATGCGACAATATAACAGAAATTTAAAGATTGAAATCCCTTCTCTTCCTCCACTTTCAGCTCATCCAATGAGTGCTCTCCCCCAACACTGAACCTGTAATGTCAGAGAGCAAGGAAAAATGTCCAGTTTGTGACCACTTTTGATATTGCTAAGGCACCCAGAAACACTGCATGTCTGACACCTCAAGGCGTTAGTTGTTAGTTTACATGCACCATACCTAAGCACAGAAGCTGACAGAAGCTTTTTCAAATTCCAAACCAGAAGGTGCAAAAGACGCACTTCTTTACAGAATAGGTCACGTTAAAAGGGACCACAGTGTGTCAGCTGGGCCAACCTCCCTGCTCAAGCACGGCCATCCTAGAGCACATGACATACGATTGCACTCAGTTCTTGAATATCTCCAGTGAGGGCGATTCCACAGCCTCCCTGGTCAATCTGTTCCAGTGCATAGTCACCCAGTTCAGGTGGAACTTCCCATGCATCAGTTTCTGCCCATTGCCACTTGTCCATCCTCTGACACTCAGAGAAATTGATGAGGTCCCCTCAGTCCTCTTTCCTCGAGGCTGAAGAGGCCCAGCTCCCTCAGCCATTCCTCATTAGAGAGATCCTCCAGCTCCTTGATCACCTTTGTTGACCTCCGCTGGACCTGCCCGAGGAGCTCCATGTCTCTCTTGTAGCTCTGCCTCAAAACCTCCTGGGCCAGCTGCAGTTTGGGATATTTGCACACCCTGTAAGCTCAAAGTTACAGCTCCCAAAGTCACGGCCACACGATGACACAGAGCTAGGCAAGCCACCTGTAGTCACAGCCATAGAGCTCCTTGGCACAACGTCTAGCGCCTGCCAGAACAACTCCCACAGAAAATTTAGGAAAAAACACACCAGAATGAGGCACAAGACGAACTACAGGGCTGCCAGGGTCAGCAGCCCTCCTTCTGTCACCCTGGCAGGGACGCGCAGCCCGTCACCACGGTGGGGGCCCAGGGCCTGCGGCTAAATCCGGGCCCAGCCCGCAGGCCCTGTACAGGTTGAGCGGGAAGGCGGCTCGGCTCCTGCCGGAGGGGCTCCGGTCACCCCTGAGCGTTGTCTCGCTGCGCGGCTACTCCAGCGCGGCCGCGGAACCGGAGGAGCGGCTGGTCCCGCGCGCAGCCCCAGCGAGGCCCCGCAGCGCGGCCGTGCACTACAACTCCCAGAAGGCCGCGCGCGCACCAAGCCACGCTGAGCTACGGTGCGGACGCCGCGAGGCACGCCGGGAGCAGTAGTGTGGCTCGTACCTGGAAGCGGTGGATGAAGGCGTCAGGCCAGAGGAAGAGGTTGACGGGGCTGACAAGGCCCAGCTTGCCCACGAGCGGCACCGCGATGGAGCCGGCGAACCAGTAGCGGGTGATCAGAGGGATACTTCGGAACCAGTCCCCTAGGTCCGACATGTCGCAGCCGCGCCTGGCCGCCGCCGAGGCCTCGCCACGAACCGGCTGCTGAGGAAGAGACGAGACGAGGGTTCAGCCGCTCCCGCCGCCGCCGCCGCCCGGTCACGGAAGGGGCCCCGAAACAGACGTGGCGCCACCGAATTCGGCCGAGCCGCCGCGCTACTTCCGGCCCCGCCCCGGCCGCCAGCAGTCCCGCCCCGGGGGTGGAACGGGGGGCGAGCCGCCGCTGCCGGGCGGCGGGGTCGTCGGGCCAGTCAGCGGTCCCTTCCCCAGGAGGCGCTTGTAATGCGGGGTGCGGGAAACAGGAGGGAACGGCAGCAAGGCCTGCGCCTGCGACAGCTGTGTTTCTGAGTGACCTATTGCACTGCGTTATAAACACATCTACCTGCGAGGATGCGACGTTTTGACTCGTTTTTAGTTCAGTGTCCGGCGCTGGCCGCGCTCCGCTCTCCCGTTCCCATCCAGGCCGACGCCGGCGAGGAAAACTACAACTCCCAGCAGCCCGCGAGGCCGGAGTTGGAGCGGTTCCATTCCCCGACATCTGCGGGGAGAGCCCTCGCCTCCCTTCCGGCTCCTCTCCATTGGTGAAGCGGGAGCGGGCTGTACCACGTGTGCGGCGCCCCCAGGTTTGGAGCGTGGGCGGAGCTCTGAGGGCAGCGCGGGAGCGGCGGCGCCGGGCGGGGATGGAGCGCTGCGATCTGGGCGAGCGGCGGCAGGGGCCCGTCTGGACCCGCAGGGCCGGGGCGGCCGCACCGCGGGGGTAACGGGGACGGGCCGGGGGGAGCGGCTGCCCGAGAGGAGCGGGCGGATGGGGCAGGGCTGACCCGGGCCCACCTGAGCCTCTGCAGGGTAGTTGAAGGGGCAGCGCGAGGATACCCGGTTAGGTAACGAAGGAGCACGTTCCCCTTGAATTACAGAATCGTTAGGGTTGGAAGGGACTTCTGGAGATCATCCAGTCCAACCCCGCTGCCAAGGCAGGGCAACTTAAAGCAGGTTACGTGGAAGGGCGTCCAAGTGGGTTTGGAAAGTCTCCAGAGAGGGAGACTCCACGACCTCCCTGGGCAGCCTGTTTGGTGCTCTGCCATCCTCAACGTAAAGAAGTTCTTCCTCCTGTAGAGGTGAAACTTCTTGTGGTTTAGTTTAAGGCCAGTGCTCCTCGTCCTGTCGCTGGCACCAAAAAGAGTCTGGCACCATTCTCTTGGCACCCACCTTTGAGATACTTACGTGTATCGATGACATGCTCTCTTGAAAGCGGAGCAGGTCCTCGAGGGTGCTGTGAAACCTCCGTGCTCAGGCTGCTCACAGTTTGGCTGGGCACTTACCCCAGTTTAGTGCTTCGGTTTTGGTGGTATTGAATAAAATGCCATGGGGGAATTGCCAGAGTTTAATCGCAGTGTGGTATGCTATGTAAATACTGCCTGGTCCAAGCTGAAAAGCAGCAGCACAAATGCTGCTTTGGGTGCCTCTGCCCTGGGGGCCTCTGGATGCAGCGCCGTGAACTCCTAACTCTGTTCTGCTGGGTTAGTTTAGTGTCAGGAAAACTTCTGAAAGGCAGAGAGCAACGTTGTGAAGGTCTTGGGAGATACTGTAGCTGCGGTGATAAGTACTTGCGTTTCAGCGTGGTTTTAGAAGCAGAAGTCATACTTCATTTGTTAGGGTCTTTAATGTCATAACCCCCCCCCCCCCACATCATTAGATTTTAATTATAATTTAAAATATCTTATCTTTCTAGTTTCATTTTTATGGTCCTTTTATTGAAGAAAAGAATAGGCTTAACAGTGAGGTGCAATTAGTTCTATCTCTAGTCTGCACCATGGATGTATGACTCTTCTTCTGGTGTTCACTCAGACTTTGTAACATGCCCCCACAGCCCCATGCAAGTGCTGAGTAGCATATTCTGCATCTCAGAGAGCTATCAGCATTTTGTATAACCATGGTCAGAGCATTCTGCAAGTGCTCTGCAGTCTTTAATCAGCCTGCCAATATCCTGCACAGTTTTAGGTGTTTAGTTTAACTGTGAATTTACATCCAAGTGATAATACAAAATGATTGCCTTGCTTAGTGTTAGGCAGTAAATCCAAGAGTAGCAGATCTTCGAAATCTTGATGTCCTACTTCCTGGAAAAACCTTCCTCTTACAGCTTATTCTGCACATTTCTGCATCTGGCTCCATATTATGTGGACAGCACCCTACAAGGATAGAAATGGACAACTGGAAACTTTTTTTCTATAATATCTCAGATGAATAGTAATAAACAAGGCTTTCTTCATAGAATCATAGAATGGTTTGGAGTGGAAGGGAGCTTAAAGATCACCTAGTTCCAACTCCTCTGCCATGGGCCTTCCACTAGACCGGGTTGCTCAGAGCACCATCCAGCCTGGCCTTGAATACTTCCAGCGTTGGAGCATCCAGAACTTCTTTGGGGAGCCTGATTCAGTATCTCACCATCCTCACAATAAAGAATTTTTTCCTAATGTCTAAACCTAATCTAAACCTCTCTTTCAGTTTGAAGCCATTCATCTTTGTCTTGTCATTCCAGGCCCCTGTAAAAAGTCTCCCTACCTTTCTTGTAGACTCCCTTCAGGTACTGGAAGACCACAATTAGATTACCCCAGAGCCTTCTCTTTTCCAGGCTTAACAATCCCCATGCTTTTGAAGACTGTGAAAAGAAGTGATACTAAAACTGATTTTTCCCACACCTAATCAGAGTGGTTTCTTACAGTAATGCACAGCTTCTTAGTTTTCTAGAACATTTCTTTGCAGTGGTAATGATGAGCCACGTTCCTTGCTGAGTGTTGAATTGGGCTTTCAGATTCATTGGTAGGTGATACATCAGCATATATTATCAGTGTTATTCATTAATAGTGGAAATCAGGTAACCAGGAACCACACAAAAGGATTGTGAATGGTGAATTTCCCCCTACCTACCTTCCAACCCAGTGAATTACTTCCTCTGTAGTATATTTTTTATATTAGAAATACATGGATTTCATGGAAGATTTTTCATAGAACATGGAATATCAGATTTGTAAAATCATAAGATAGAAACATTTTAATCCTATGTCTTGCAAATATACATGGTAATAAAATGATCCTAAGCGTGGTTGTTTTTCTGGCTTTCTTCCCAGAGTTATAGTAAACATCATTCGCAGTGTCCAAGGGTACCATTCAAAGACAATACATTTTCTGAATGCGGCTTTTGACAGTTCTGGGGATTCTCTCCTTGCTGGAGACCGCCAAGGGAATATATACGTTTTTGACTTGAATGGGAACAGGTAAGAATATTTCTGTCAAGACTTTTTAATTGTCTGAGACATCTGTAGCATTCAGGGGCATGGAAGTTGCCTGGACAGGATCCCACAGGTTGGGTTTTAACTCGATAGTTTTAAATAGATAATAGTTTGCTCAGGGCTGAGACTACAACCCAGTGTGTCGTGTAGGCTCCTTAAATGTTATTTCATTCGTTTAGCTGCTCAAAAAGATCAGAGGCTTGTAACTAAACAGAACAGCAATGCCACAGAACTTAAGTGCTTCCACAAGAAGTTATTCTTTGGCAAACGGATCAATGAATGAGCCATGAATTACAGTAGACTAGACCTAGTGTTTTCATTTGCAGAAAGACATCAACCAGTCCTTTAGCTTTTTACTACTGAGTTTTAAAATATTAGCACTGATTTTTAGATCTGTTATAATTGGATATGATTTACTTACCCCGTTCTTCTGAGTTGATTTATTTTTTCTCTCTGTGAAATATATTGAAACCGATTAAGTTATTTTACTTCATGTTAAATGAACCGAAGTTTCCTAACACAAGAGAATATGTATTTTTAAATAGGTTCAACCTTGTTCAGAGAACAATGCAAGCTTGCACTGCTTTGGCATTTAATCTTCGCAGAAAGACAGAATTCCTTGTGGCTTTGGCAGATTATTCTGTTAAGTGCTTTGATACAGGTAAGGAGTAATTTCAAAGTTTAAATGCTATCTGTATTGGCATGAAATAACTACATAATTTTAGTTTTGATCTTAAATTTTTGGATAGTTTGTTTTATGGAAATCATACTGTGTATTTCATGCCATATGTCTGACAAAGAAAAGTTTGGGCTATAGTCCTGTGGGTAAATGAACCTAAATGAACCCTTTGCTTTGCCAAAGTTCTTTATTCCCACTGAGTCACACAGGCATCTGTTTAACTGAAGTCCACCACAGGACTGTAGTTATGTATGTTACCTTTTTTTTAAATGTTTGCTTAGAATGAGGTACTCCATTAAAACCAAAGCCAGTTGACAGTATGTTAGTTTGCAACTGAACAAGTTCTTAACTATATTTACAGCAAAATATTTGAACAAAGTGACAATGTACACTAAATGTCAATACTTTTGAGTATTCAAGTAGTTCTATATCCTTATTCAAAAGCAATATTAAAAATTAACTTCACAGCTATGTGTCTCTGTCTTGATTAGAAGTTAAATGGTAAAGGGCAGTAACAATTCATTCTTCATAAATTATTCTTTACCTATCAGAAAATGCAGTTGTAATGTCTTCATTCTATCCAAATATAATCTGAATTTCAATCTTTTTAAAAAGCTGTAGGAATCACTCATCTACAGTTTTAGAGTTTGAGATTATCTGTGAAGATTTTAATGTAACACAATGTTCCTCAAAATAGAGGAAGAGTCAAAGCCTGAAATCCTCTGCACTTTTTCTCTTCTTTTCAACAACAGGAAGACCAAACTTAAGACATTTGGATGCACTATCAAGTCATACTGAAGAATGTTCTAAAATAGAAATGGTACTCACCTAAGTTGGTACTGGGTGAACTATTCTTAGGGAGTATTAGACAGTAGTTACTTGATGGGCTCCATCCCCTTCTTTAGAAGACTCTCTAATCCCATGTCACCTCTCAGGTGATGATAGTTTTAAGTACTCCATTGTCTGTAAGCACAGCAGAAAGTTTGACTGTTAGTCTTTATGAGCTGCTTTGTAGCCATTTCCTATCTTTGATGGCACAGCAGTAGCTGGAACCACCCCATGGACTGCCAGGCAAACCACCCAATGTAAACACTGTAATTGCCGCAAGTGCAGTTTGGTTGCTGAGGGAAGATTAGTGGTCATGCAGTCACAAGTGGGAGACAGTGTAGTCAGAGGAACCATTTCCTTAGAATGCAGTGCACAGCATAAAAATGTTTTGGATTCTAAAAGATTAATGAGCTGTTGCTTTCTGACTCTGCCTTTCTATTGTCATAGCCCGTTCTCATTAAACCTTTCTTCTTTGCACCTGTAAATAGTTGTGTAATCATTCACACATTCTGTCCACAAGTAAAAACAAGTGCAGAATTCTAACTAGAACATTCAGTCTCAGCTTCTGTGGGTGTTCACATCAGATATTCTATGAGGCATGCTGAACTTCACTGATCACATTGTTCATGACTTTTTAAGACTGATTTTTAGGCTAAATTAAACAAGTCTGTGCAAGTTAGCTTTCTGTGCAGAACTGAGCATAACTTAAAAAATCGGTTATTTGGAGATGAGGAGAAAGTTGTGCCTCTCTATGGTTTAATAGCTGTTTGAAGACTGAGACCTTTGTTTCTTGTTTGTTGGACTGTGATCGCAAATGGTGATATACTAGTTATGCTTAAAAGTCTCTTTCACGGTATAGTGTTGACAATAAAGATTAAAGTAGTAGTTGTTCCACTTTGAATGACTTTCATATCATTTTCATCAACTTCTGCAGGAACCCAGGAGCTAGTTAGTTGGATGAGAGGCCATGATTCTTCAGTGTCTTCCATCTCTGTCCATGGCTCTGGCAAGTATGCCATCACTACTTCCACTGATACAGCTCAACTGTGGGACTTGGACACCTTTCAAAGAATAAGAAAGCTGAATGTTCGTCAGTCTGTGGGTATACAAAAGGTGAGTAAAGAGCAACTGCTAAAGGGTGAACAAGCACACCACAGGAGGTATAACATCACATATTAAAATCATATTACTTGTAAATAGTCTTTAAAATACAGCTGAATCTTTTTTGTCTTCTTTGGGCATATCATCTTAACTCTCATCCTATCACATCACCCAGACCACTGAAACCATAACTCAATAATTGCAGAGATGTACTGTGAACTTTTAAGGAACCTCCATTTTTAGAGATACTCAAAACTTGCTTGGATATGACTTTGACTAAACCCAATTTAACTTGGAAGTTGGAACCATCTTCTAGGTTGACCTTGCTGTAGCCTAGGGTGGGCTCAGAGGACCTGTGTAGATTGATTCCAACCTGAATGATAGTGGGATTTAAGGGTGTTGTTAAAAAAACAGTTTTGGTGTCATAATGGTAACTTCAGTCACCACCACCTGCCCCATTCAGCTTCTTCTTCCACAGCTCTTCTGTGTGTGCATGCAAAACACTGAATGTGGGAACAAACAAGGCTGAAAAGGAACTCAGCAAAAAAAAATTGCTGCTTTTCAGCCTAGTGGTTTCTTTGCTTCTGTTTGCTGCACAGACACACTGGAACAGCATGGGTTGAGAAGGATGACATGTTTGTGTCAGGGAGTGGTTTAAGTAGTTCTCCCTTAGCATTACACTCTTTAAACAGGTCTGCCTGCGCCACCAAATGCCACACTTTGGTCTAAGTACTACAGAAAGTCCTGACACAGTGCCTGAGCATGGCTTGCACACGTGCTGCCCTGCAGTGAATAATCTGACAAACACCACTTCAAACCAAAGTTCTCATCAGGCTGGCCACTAAAAAGCCATGCTGCTTTTGCAGAGACCCAGGCTATTCATTTGAGTATCCTCACCCAGTTCTGGGTCAGGCAGAAATTCTGTCAGCTTAAAATAGTCATCTAGCAATTACTGTGAAAGATCATCCATAAATTTTTGTTTGTTTATTAAAACTGTTGTGTGTTGCTAAAATAATTATAACATCTTCCCTCCAAAGAGGCAGGCATTTCTTTAGTGGACACAAGATTTTTCTACTGCTCAGTACCTTTCTTTGTGTACGCTATGTGTAGGGACTTCTTATTGGTAAATGGCTCTTGGAATTTGGTAGGATCAGGATGTTGCAGTATGGAAACAACCTTTAAAGCCAAACAGCGATTATGATTGAATTAACAGATCACATTTGGGAATCAAGTGCCTGCTGTCTTGGTTTGGTGCTACCATTTCTTATAGGACATTATGCAAATGATCTAGATTCCATTTTTTTGTCTTTAGAATAATGGTATTTATTCTCATGCCACGATCTAAGACATACAGATGAGTAAGTGCTTTACTGAAGTTCAGGTTTATTATTAGACTGCAGGCCTGACACTCAGGGTGCAAAGATGGATTCTTGCTTGCTCTGTGGGCCAGTGTAGCAGTGTCACACTAATCTTGTACTTTTTGATGGCCTCTTAAGCCCAGTTGCACTCCAACATACACCTTCTATTAGGTTGGCATGGGGCAAAGGTAATTTAAAAACATAGAGACTGAGGTGCAGAGTGAACAGACAGCAGGTGAGACAAATGAAAAGAAGACAAACACATCTACAATGTCCATTTCCAAAGCACCACTGTTGATTCAACAGCTGCCTGTGACCATCCTGTGGTATTTTTCTATAGCAAAGCAGAAAATTAGCAACTATTTGATACTCCAGTTTACCAAAATTTAAACTTCATTCATCTTCTCTCAATTCATTGTCTAGTCTTCCTCAGGGTCCCTGAAGGACAGACAGCTCTGTCTGAAGATAAATGACTCTGGTAGCTGAGATGACTCTTTTTCCCACAGGTTACTTTTGCTCACTGTCAAGTGACTCATTTGACCTGAATGTCCAGCTTTCAGTCACTAAGATGAAACCCAACCCATATATCCGTATTTCAAGATTTTCAAGGCCCCAAGAGATCATTCAGACCAAAACTATGAACTTTGTAGCACTGACTTAATCTCAGCCAGTGATGTCCCCAGCGTTTATATTATGTCCTTTCTGGCCCTCATCCGAAACAATAAGGTTTTACAGTCATAAAAATAAGAAAGATAAAATTTAAGTTATTTCAGTGAGTTAAAGTGGCTTAGCAAACGGTACAAGTTTTAACCAGTGCAAGGAGAGCAAGCTCCTCTCTAGACTGTCACAGGGAACAGGGACTGGTTCCCTGTGAGATCCAAGCCTTGCACAGTTACGGTAATAGCCACACCTACCATGCTTTATTTTGCCATGCACTTTGGTTAATTTAAAATGTACTTCCTTGACAACATCCCATTTTTTTTTCTTTTCCATATTCTTCCAGGTTTTTTTTCTTCCATTGAGTAACACCATTCTCAGCTGTTTCAAAGATAATTCTGTTTTTGCATGGGAATTTGATACTCTTCACTGTAAATACCAGTTGCCAACTCCTGTAGAAGGTTCTGTATTATTTTATAAGGTGTTTGCAGTTACCAGGTAAATTGCTATTTTAAACATTCTAAGGCAGACTAAAAAATCATGGTTTTAAACAGGTTCTCTTTCTTTATTTGTAGTATTTTATGAAAGTATTGAGCTATATACTATGGTAAGCTTTTGAACTCTGCTGTGACTGATACTTTCAGCAAGGATCAGTAGCAGTTTTTATTATAGTCTCATAGCAGTTGAAATAAAATAGGTTGATTTTTAGTGACCACCAAGGTTTAAACTATCCTTTACTAAAGCAATTTTATTATTTAGGAGCTATTTTGTTCTTTCAGGAGAGTATCACAGAAATAATGGCAGATGCAAAAGTGATTTGAGGGCATAGAATAAAATGAACAATCTCTCTCTTTAGCTAACCCTAATTTAAATTATACTATGCTGATGGAAACATTACCTCATCTGTGATCCAGGGATGGTCGGACTTTGGTAGCTGGTGGGAAATCAAATCATCTTCACTTATGGTGTTTAGAATCAAAGCGGTTGATAAGAATAATCCAGATGCCTGAGAAAGTGCGAGCTGTCCGTCATCTGGAATTCCTCCCTGGCAGTTTTGATGGGGGCTCCAGTCAGGTCAGTTTTTTTATAAAGCTTAAGACAGGAGTATTTGGTTAGTTGGTTCAACACCTATACTTGGAGGGCTTTTGGGTGGCACTGGGGATATGGGCTCACAAGATACGAGAAGAAAGTTACTGTGCTGAATCTTTGCTCAATTGCTCCTTTAGTTTAATGGAATGTCACTGCTGAATTGGGTATTCCACTTTGTTTTACACTGGCAGTATTAATGGATGAATCCTTTTAACTTATAGGTCCTTGGAGTGTTAAGTCAAGATAATGTTATGAGATTTATCAATATAGAAACATGCAAACTTCTTTTTGACATTGGGAGTCCTGAAGAGGGAATTAGTACAGCAGTGATTAGCCCCAACGGACAGTATATTGCCTCAGTAATGGAAAATGGAAGCCTTAACTTATACAGTGTCCAAGCTTTGACTCAAGAAGGAAATAAGGTATTTTACATTTCTTAAAACAGGAGCTTTAATCCCCTTAAAGTTGATATTTGTCTGCATATCTTTTGCATCAGCAGTAGTTTGCAGACGTGTTGAAGTGCCTTATTTAACAATACAAATAAAGAAACAGTGATCTGTACAGTTTCTTTCATAGTTCCTCCAGCCTGACAGGTAATTTGGTGTTTTTAAGGTATATATATCACTGTGTTACTGGTGTTGGAAGAATAGGGAAATGGTATTTCTTTCTACAGCAATTTGTCTGCATCAGTTTCTTTTTGTAATGGTGTTTTGGGGGAGATGGAAACAGAATAATTGTGCCTTTTCTGTTCCATTTCCTATAGGAAATGTTTTGCAGCTAACGCTCTCTTAAACTGTGGGCATGAATGGTGCTTTTGTTACTGTGATTTTGTTGTTCTTACCATGTTATTGGATACCAGCACCCATCATTTATGGCACAATCATACACTCCTAATCCTTCCTAAATAACAAACATTCTAAATACCAGTTCTTATTTTATTACATTAATTTATTAATGGGAGTCACATTTCTAAATACAGAATTCCATGTATCTTTAATCACTATGTCTTTGAAGTAAACAGTAACCAGCTCTGGATAATGATGGAGTTGGAGCTGAGGAAGGATGTGTAAAGATGTCACACGCATTCCATTTGCACTTTTGCTGACAGTTTGACATGAACTGGGATATCCACTTTGTCACTTGCTTTCACAATCTCCAGCATTGAATTAATTAATACCTGCCTGACACTGAAGACTAATTAAAGTTTGTAAAGGTCTTCTGTATTCTTTTAACTGGTGCTATAGAAATGCAAAGTATTTTAATGACACTGAGAAACACACTAAAGTAAATAACCTGGACAGTACATGATACACATCTATACTATCCCAATTATATTTGACTGTTTGCTAAGGAAAGGAAATAACATGGTGTTTGAGTTAGCTTGGAAGCTACATAAACCTTCTCGTAGTTAGGGCAGTTTTATTCATGGACATTGTTTTTCAGGAGTATACAATCTATATGTATTTATTTACAGTACAAATGTGTTTCTATTCTTCTTTCTATGGCCATCAAACTCAAAAATGTGGCACATAAAATAGAGGTAAACAACAAATTATATTTCTGTGTAATCTGCTTTACAAGATTTTAACCAAGGTATTTGCACTTAATACTAGCCTCCACCATCCATGTTCAAAGTTGTGCAAGATGGGCCCAAGTACACATCAGAGGCAAATAAACTGATAACAAAAGTGACTTCTGGAGGGTCAAAAGGGCCATGGAAATCCAAAGGAAGCAAAATTCAAAGCAGATTGCTAAAACTGCAAGCAAATACATCACTTGAAAATAAAGAGGTAGGAAGAAGTTGCAAATATTTTGTCCTTCAGTCTGCAGCATTTATATTTCATTGCCATTTGCTTTAAAAAATAAATTCAGGCACTGATACACTTGGATATTTGAGCAGAGCAGGCATTAAGGAAATTTTAGTACCATCTTCTCTCTCTATTTAGCCCATACTCCTACAGTATGTGACACAGCCAGAGCTGCCTCCAGTCAGCTTGGGGTACCTCTGCAGTTGTTCAAGCAACTTGTGACACATATGGATATTTGCTAGATCTGATCTGCTTCCCTGCAGAAAGCAAATTGGCACCTCTAAAATGTCTGCCTAGAATCCATTTCCTTTTTTTCTTAATTATTTAGAAGATGAATTACTGTTACATTTGTTCCCCTCTGTCATCACTGTGCCATTTTCTGTCTTTATCATGTGCCTTATATGTGTATATATTTCTATATCTATATCTGTCTTCCTGTTTATGTGTCACCATATGATCTATTTCTTATGTCAGTATTCTTTATGGTTTTTGCTGCATCCATCATTTAATAGTACATAGTTCAGTCAGTTTGGGTCTGATCTGCTTCTGACTGAAATCGGTGGCAGCTGTTCTTTGAGTTTAGGAGACAATAAATGATGTTTTGAATTATCTTTTGTTTTTGTTGAAGTACCTAGGACTGTGTTACATATAGCAATACATATTTGATTTTTTTTTTTACACTATGTGAGAAACTTCAATATTTAGCCACTCTAATAGATTAGAGTGCAAAGAAAGAGAAAATGGTTACATTTACTGTTGATACCATGTTTTGTAGAATGAATTGCCAGGTGGATTAAACAAGAAACGTCTGCGGGCCTTATTGAAAGGATTTGGAGAATATCCAGCTAAGTACAGGTATTTTTTGTGTGCATGTTCATGCTTGCACAAAATAAAATTGCTTGTGTTTACTGGCCTATGCTTGACTAAGGCTGCATTTTAATTGCAGGATGTTTGTTTGGCGTTCCTTATTACAACTTCCTGAAAACCACTTGGCATTCAGTAGCCTGATAGATAGGGGAATCCACAGTGCGTTCATAAATATTCAGAAAGAGTATCCCATCAAAAGTAGGAAACTGCTGAGAGTTCTACAGAGGTAAAATATATATTTGTATAAATTTAAGTATTATGGATTTTATTTTCATATAGTCATCTGAAATGTATCCAGTAGCTGGAATCAGCTGTAAGGAAAATTCTAAAATGAAATAGTAATGCCCTCATGCAATTTTGCTTTGATAACTCATACAGTCCTGCATCTGTCTTGAAGTTCACAATCTTTCTATGTTGTGGTTGTAAAATATGTACTATATTTTTGTTTGGTTTTGGACCGATGTTTTCTACACCTTTGTTTGCCTCTGTGTACAGGACCTTGTCAGCTCTAGCTCACTGGTCTGCTATCTTTGCTGAGACACCTTACATTCCTTTGCTAGCATTCCCATTTGTAAAATTATTCCAGAACAACCAGCTGATCTGCTTTGAAGTTGTTGCTACAGTAGTTGGTAAGCAATGATTTTAAAAACTCCAATATGCTGCAACATGTTTAAGCTTTCCAACACAAAAGAGCTTTCCCTGCTGAAATGCGTAAGGTATTTCCTAAGAGGCCACCAAGGTGTTACCAGGAATTAATATGGAGCTTAAAACAAAAACCTTTTGCAGTGTTTCTAGCAAAAAGTTAGCAGTTTTAACAGTGTTTGTAAAGTCTAATCGAAATGTATCTAGCATTTGCAAGCCCAAATGTATCTAGCATAATTATGTTATAATAATTAAGTCTCTGAGACATGGGAAGAGTAGTCACAGCCACCCACCCCACCTGTCACCTGCTTCCAGTCAACAGGGAATGATCTCTTTCAAGGTTTTACTCTGTTTAGTTGTACTGAGCATGTGGTAACTCAAAACTAGGCATTTGTCTGAACCCTGGCTGTGGCTGTATTCTGAAGAAACATTCTAAATTAAAGTGCTTTACACTTAAATTAGTTGTCACAGCTGCTGCTAAGTCTACAGAAGATATGTGCTGCCAAGCATACATGCCCACTTTGCAACCACATGCTGTTGGTGAATAAGTATCCAAGTTTACTGAAATTATTCTTAGTAGGTTAAAAATTACTCAGTCCAGGCTGTAGTTTTGTGAGACAGAAATACTGGTTTAAGTATTCCCATCTGCCTCCCATGCCTTAGTTCCACAGCTCACAGACTTTTCTTCATTTTATATTTGAGCCAAATTAGTTCTTCAGTCTGGTTCACTGTGTAATGACACAAAAACTCATGCCAGTGCAGCTGGAGGAGCAGTGTACTGTGGGAATGGTTTAGGAATACTAGGAAAGAGAAGACGTGGGAATATCTTAAATAGGTTTTGCTGCCTGAAACGACCTCTTAAATGCATGAGCTTTATAACCGAACTTTAAAGGTTGCCATGAGTCTTTCACTCTGGATTACAGTGGATTGTGTTCAGCTTCTTATTCTCTTTCAGTTAATTTTTGTCAGCACTGGTTTGAGTACTTTCCCAATCCTCCAGTTAATGTCCTTGGTATGATGGAAAATGTTTTGGCACATCATGACAAAGAACTACTTCAGCATTTAATAAAATACAATGTGACTTCACAGGTAATATTCTAGACAGCTTTTGTATACAAAAATATACTGCAGTGAATAATAGTGTGCTTGTCTTTTATTTTGATGTATTTCTAGTTTGGGGGGAGTTTTCATTAAATAACAGTGAATTACGTGGGAGTGTAAAGAATGTATCATTGCTTACCTGTTGTTTTTCCTTGTCCATGATCATATATATGCTACTGTAGTTCTTTAGAAGTTTTTTGCTTTCAAGTCCACATTGCTTAAAAATCTACTAATCTAATTATAAGTGTACTTTTTTTTACATGGATATAGGTGTGATGAATTTATTTTGTAATCCCTGTTTATCATTAAGGATGATTTTAGTTTCACAAATCTAAACAGAACATTTAGACATCCAGTGAAATAAGAAATGTATTTATAATCACCCCAGATTACCCTTGAATGTTTAGAGAGGGTAATGAAACTTATCTTGAAATGTTCTGGTTTATTTCCTCTTTCTTTCATAAATTAATAGATTCTTGGTATAAGGCAAGAAAAATCATATTATTTCTTTAAGAGGGATGGTAAAATTGTACTAATGGATTATTTTGTCAATTTTCCCAAATAATTTAGGTTTATGCTTGGCCTCTCCTAGAAACACTCTTATCTGAGGTTCTAACAAGAGAAGAATGGCTGAAAGTCTTCGACAATATTTTCTCCAACCATCCTTCATACTTTCTAATGGTTGTCGTTGCCTATATTATATGTTCCAGAGCTCCCTTGCTCCACTGTTACCAAGCAGCAGATTTTGAGGTAAACGTCTTCATATTTAAGTCAATCATGTGGAAAAGACATATAAAACATTGTATCTGTTGTTAGACAGGTTACAAGGAGATCCATTTCCACCTTAATATATTAATACATCATCTGGTACTTGACAAAGACACAATAAATGAGTAAAACATTGAGCAATTTCCTGCAGTTTCATGCAAGGAGAGATTTAAAAACTTTCATAAGCTTTCTAATGTCACTAAAAGGCATTTTATAAATTTCAATAGTTCATCAACCACAAAATAATTCTGTCTCTTTTTTGAAGATCTGGTATGGACTTCTCCCTCTGGAGACAATACACAATAATTTTGTTATGTTGTTCCATTATCCTCCTGTCCGATTTTGAAAATTAGGCAGTATTATTGGATGTTCTCTGCAGCTAAATTAAAACGTTTCCTTATGTTTAATGTTACATGGGAAGAGGATTTTTTTCTTATGAAAATTATCTCTGTAGGCAAACAAAGGGTTCCACCTTTAAAATGTGCTTATAAGCAGTCAATTTGACTGACATCAAGCAAATAACATTATTCCTATGTTTAATAATGACCTTTTAGAGATTTTCTTGGTGGCTAAGATCTTTGACAGGAAGAATAGTCCTGCAAGAAGAGAAACTTGCAAGCTTCATTGTTGAACATTGAAAGCCGAGGCAGGTTTATCCAGTGGTAGGAGTCACTGTGTGGGCTGCTGGACACTGAATTGGCACCTAGCTTCCCAGATCCCTTACACAGCTGCCATTTGAAGACAAGGAAAAGAACTAGAGCGTACTTTGACACCTTGAAGAAGTTTGGCTCAAGTCACTTGAGCTGGTGATGTTTTATGAATTGGTAGGGAAAACCTAAAAAACTTTTTTAATTAACTGTTGAAATATAGATCTTGCTAATCTTCCTGATTATTTCCAAATACGTATATTAAAAATAAATATATATTTATGTAAAAATACATTAAAGTGCATAATCTTGAGTAGAATGTAAATGGCAGCATGTCTCTTACAGTATTTCTTTCATCATCGTAACAACGTGGACATTAATGTTGTGATTAAGGAAGCCTATCATCTTATGGAGGCTACACCACTGGATATCCATCCACAGCGTATGCTTGATGACTTCACACCACTTACAAAAGAACAGTACCCTGTATTTAATAAATATCCCACATTCGTTGTGGATTATAAAGCTCAGGAACGGGAGAAGATCAGACAGGATGAAATTGAATACTTGCGAGAGAGGTATTAGTGGAAAATTGAAGACAGTCTCAGACTGGGAGGGACAGGTGGACATAATTGCCTTTGTGTGTTGTAATGTGTATTCTTGAGAAGAGAGACAAGAAAATTCAGGAAAAGGACTTCAGATAGCTGCTAAAGGTTGAGAGTTGCTTGGTTTGACATGGTTTTAAGTTAAATTGTCAGTCTTATCTTAAATAGAAAATGTTTGCTAATTAGCAGAAAATACTGGGCCACAAGTCACCAAAAACTTGGAAGCTCATAGCCTGAGCCTAAACCTCTTTTGACATTGTGGGATCCAAGTTTGAAGGGCCAGGAGTTCTTAGGTTGCTATTGAAATCAGTGGGTACCATGACAAAAAGGCACCCTTAGAAACCAGTTTTTGTTAAGAATGCAAGGAAGGAAGTACCTGCACTCATCTGTAATGCCCTGTTGTCTCTAACAGTCAATATTGTAACTTTTCCTCATGTACTTTGTCACTACGAAGGGGATGCCATGTTCTTTTATGTCACCTCATTTGAGCAGTTCTTTGCTAGTACTGTTACCAATTTCGAAGTAATCAAGTAATTTCTTGATATTTGGTTTGAATGATTAACATGTGACCTCCTTCCATTTAGACAATTTGCACATGAATCAGCAGCCAAAGCACAGGAACAGAAAGCAGAAGATGAAGTCTGGTATCGAAAGCAGAAATTACTTCGAGAAGCTCAAGAACAGAGGCGAAAAATCCTACTGGAAGAAGAGAAGAGGTTGGCAGAACAGCGGCAGAGGTATTAGAATATAAGAAACATTAGGGGTCTGGCTACTGTATCCTGCTATTACATTTTTAACCATGAGTAAAGGAGAAATAACCACTAATTTGTATAAATTGTAATGTGGGATAACTGTGGTCTGATGGGTCATATTTTGGTGGGGGAATTAAATGATCTGGGTTGTATTACTGCCTCGCCTATGACTCCCTTGAGGGAATACAGCAGATTAAGGTCAAGTCACTTCATATTTTTGTGTCAGCTCCCAGCCATTTGTCTGGTTCCTTTGGATAGGAAAGTCTCTTAAACAGTCAATTGCTGTGTGTCTGCACATTGAGACTTCAGACTTGCACTGTGGGCAGACTCACACTGCAGAGAGGAGAGTCACTTACAGGATCAGTGACTGTACGCAGTCTTGTATTTCTAATGGATCTAGAAAAAAGACTGCTTTATGTATCAGTTGATGAGCAAAGAGTTGTGATAGTAATGATGCTGAACTGTAAGTTTGTACATTTTGCAGTTGGGAAGGTTTAAGAGAATTTCAACATCTCCACAGTTTCTTAGATCAGCTACAGGTAATCATAGAAACATTTAAGTTGGAAATTACCTTTAAGATCATCAAGTCTAACTGTTAACCCAGCACCACCAAGTTCACCACTAAACCATGTCCCTAACTACTACGTTTTTGAGCACATCTCCTAAACCTCTGTAACCTACAGAGGTTTTTTTTAAAGAGGACAGCAAGCCTTTATTAACAAACTAATTCTTGAGTTTGTGGTTTTGTTCCTCGAAAGAGTTTGATATTTTCCAAATAAACTTGGGACTAATTTTGTGCAGCAAGAGGTACCAGGACACTGGCAGTTATTCTAAGGAGTAGTTTCCAGTTTTGGATCCTTGCAACATTAAACTAGTACTTATTAAAGTGGAATAGGGACAGGGTACAGGACTTCAAAGCTTAACTGGAGACATTGCCATTAGAAGATATTTCTGTGTCTGTGAATTTAATTTTGTCTCATAAATGAAAACTGGACAATTTACAGGAATGAAAGCAGCTGTCCTAAGCTTTGTAAGTTAGAGACAAGCTCATAGTAACTAATGGCTAACTGCACAGCATGTTTGTGCTCTTTGGTACTGACCTTTTACATATACAGGTTCCCTTATTTCTGTTTATTTTGGCCTTGAAGGCTTGCTGTTGCAAAAACAGAACTGAAAGTAAAGGAACTGCAACTTCTAGATGCTTCTAGAAGGCGTTTTCTGAACTACCAGCAAGATCAGCTTCAAATGGAACTGAAACGTCTTGATGATGAAATTGCAAGAAAGGTTGAGTACTACTCAGGCAATTCTTTTCCATAAGGTTTAATAGTGAAAATAAACAAGGAAAAAATGCATAACTAAAATTTTAGTTGATATACTGTGATTTGTGAGCCTAGAGGTGTATTTAGCATGAGGTGGACTACTATAAGTGGTAAATGCATAATTTAACAGTTTTATTTGGCACTTAGTATGTTCCACTGTCTTGCTTTAACTGGCAAAATTCCTGAGAAAAGCCAGATTCACTGATTACTAGCAGTATTGAAAAATGTAATGGGCTCTTTAAAGGACTAGTGAATTCTCAGTTCTCAGCTGTCTGTGGGCTGTATGGCCAGATTGCAAATTAACTCTGCCATTGATTGAGAGGCTCTGCAGTGGCCTCTGGCCAGACCTGGCTCTGCTTCCGAATTACTAACTCGGGCACCATGGCATGCAGATGCTGCGAATGGAAGCTTTTGCAACTCATGGGCATGAATTGAGCCTTTGCAGGGCTATTCCTTGTGTCTCAGCAACACACTTTGCAGAGCACAGTGCAGCTGTGTGGTTGTTTCTGCAGTCAGGGTGCTGTAACACTCCTTAGCTCCAGCTCAGCACAGGTTCTGCCAGGTACAAAGCGGCCACTTCCCCTTCTGCCTACTGTCCTCCACAGTATTCTGGCTTCAGAGACTCCTTCCTCGATTCAGAGCTGCATCTGGCAGGTTATTTGCATTAGTTCAAGACTGGTATTTCCCTAACATAGCTTGGCTGGAGGCAAAACTCTTCCTATGCTGCTTGTCCACCTTGCCCTGTGCTTTTGTTATGCAGTATTTCCCATTCTTCATATGACAGAAAGTTAATCAGAACTTAGGGGCATGGGGGTTTGGACTTTCTTCTTGATAATGTTTATTCAAAGCAGAAGAATTTCTTTACTGTATTTTCATGTGTTTCTCTTCTCCACAAGGCGTCTATGAGAGAGCAAGAAACAGCTGCTGCTGTTCAAGATATAGTACTACAACAGATGGAATTTGAATCACAAAAACAGCGTTTTGAACAGGTAATTACTAGGGAACCATATTAAATATAAACATTTAATGGTTCCTCCTTTGAAGTTCTTGGATTTGATTGTGTTCATTCAACCAGACCTTGTGAGGAAAAGGAGGGTCTGGTTTTTTCTCTTTTTCCTCTTTAATAACTTTTTTTAGAATAAACCCTTTTGATAAAAACATTAGCAGAACTCACTATTATCTTGGGGAGTTTTGGGTGAAGATACGCATATCCTCCCCATTTTGTTCTTCTGTGCCGAGGTATCATTTGGTTGCTGCAGGGTTTAGCTGTGGGCTCAGCTGCTTGAGGGAAGTGAGGAACATGTAAAAAAGAAATAAGTGTATAACAATGTGTTCCTCGTCCCAGAAACTCCCACCTTTTCATCTGTGATATCCAGACATATCTGCATTTTCTGGAGAGAACAGTATAGCAGATTGATGTAGATGATGAAAAAGTGTCTAGTTGCCAACAACATCATTAAGCGAAAAGGAGTGGATGGTTCATTGGGAATGTGCAGTTCCTTTTTGAAATGACAGATTTATTCAGAAATAAGGCTATTCAGTAATAAAGGGCTTTAACCAGTAATTCTGTTTAAATATTAGTTAATTATTATAAATAATTATTATACATTACTGAAAAGCAAGGATGCCAATGGAAGGCTTTAGAAATGTTCATTTTGGTTAAAAATTCTAAGTTAAGTTGTTTAGAAATCACAGCTACATGTGCCCATCTTGAGTATGTGTAGATCCAGTGGAATAAAGGAGAAGTAGACATCCAGCTCTCTGACTCATTTTGAAACATGTGTCAACTTATATTTTGGTTTTTTAAAGCTTTTGGTCATATACTTTTTATAATTCATACTGAGTGTGACTGGGCTAACTTTCTGTTAGCATTTATTTATTCAATACACAGCCAACTGTATTGTGGCTACATAACACAAACCAGGCTAAGCTCATTTGTATTCCAGTACATGTAAAGTCAGCTCTGTCAGGGAACTAATTCTACAGTGATCATCCTCTCTAGGCTAGAAAGGTAGCAATTATTTAACTAGCTGAGGATCTCTTGTTTGCCCACAAGAGTCTGTGCAGAGAGGCTTTCCCGGCAGTTTCACTGCCATCAGTGAGGGTCCCTACTCCAGCTTCAAAGGCCGTGTATGTTGACTTTGCCTCAGTTGCCCAACAGATTCCCACAGGCCTGGGAAGGGGTTACGACTTTTCCAGAAAATTGTGTAGATGATGTGCCCTGGTGAACATGAAGAAAAGGTGGTGCTTTTTCTGGATCTGCTGTTGGGTTGTACTACTTTGGCAAATCATCTCTGCGGTCAAGCTGCAGATGTGTTTATTACAAACTCAGTGCCATGAAACACAATTTATATTTGTGAAACATTTCAGGGTTTTGGCTAAAATTTTCATGATGAGTCTACTTTATTTAGGTTGGAATTCTGCTTTTATTCTCCACAGTAATCCAGAGAATGAAATTACATCCCCTGTCATGACTCACGCCACTGTTAGGACTCATGCTTCATCTAATTCCAAGCAGATGAAACAGCAGGGTCTATGACTTTCTTGGACAGTTACGATATGTAGTGGGATGAGATGTGGGGATATATTCAAATACTAGTTTAATGACATTTTAATAAATATTAAAGAGATGGAATTACCAATGTGAGCTAGTAGCTTAGCAACAATAATTTTTGTTTGTGTGCTTGGCAGCATCTAATCCAAGACCAAGAGGCAGTTACAAAGGAAATGAAAGAAGAGGTGGATGCCCATCGAAGAAAGGTGGATCTGGAAGATCAGCGTGTTCAGAGATTGATAGAAATAAATAAAGAAGAAATACAGAAAGCTCATACAGTAAGACAGTTGCATCTTAACATGTGTTCTGGGCAGTCAGTATGCTAATTTATACAAGTAGTACTGGTTCATAGTATTTTGATTGCAACTAACTAGTTCAAGTTAATATGGAAATATTTTCTAAAGAAATCTAATTTCTAGGTACCTATACTAATAGATTAAGATTCCATGTTTAAAGTTTTGAGGTTTTCAAAAATCTGACTGAAGTGTCCAAACAGCTATATAATATTGAAATTCACTGGACCTGCCAGAAATACTAACTTTTTTTTTTACTTCTCAAAACTTAGCATGTAAGACTCAAAAGTACTTTTCAAAACAAGTTATCCTTCTGTTAAGGAACGTGTTTTGTTTGTAACCATAATGAAATCTCAAAGGAGATTTCAGTTGGTAGTACTTGGCAGGAAAATCAGCTGTAGAAACTGTCTTCTAGATCACAGTAATGAATGTGTGTAGCTTGACATTACGAATTGCTCAGATTTCCAAGCTCTGAACTTGTAACTGTGCAGTTGGAAAAATAGTTGCAGCTATCCCACTGCCCATATGCTTGGCATCTGCATTTGTATATTGTCTAGAAATAAACATACGGGTCTGAATTTTTGTAAACAGCGTTTGATTTTTGGAAGCAGATGGTTGTGGGTGAAAGTATTGGCATTCAGGTATCAATCTTATGTCAGCTGCACTTGTTAATGAGTGGCTCTAGCAGGGACATCTGACAGGGATACTGGAGAACACCTCAGTTTGTCTTGCCTGGTCTGTAGGTAAGGCTGTGCAGTTGGAACAGACTGAATTTCTGGTAAGAAAGGTGTTTTGTTAGGTGGCTGAAGAAAATCTAGCCAAAGCTGAGCAGAAGCACATTGACACCGACTGGAGGCTGCAAGCGCAGCGGAGACTCAGGCGTGATGACCAGGACCGGCAGAAGTGCTACCAAGAGATTGTGAAGCTCCTGCATGACAACAGGGTGAAAGAAGCTGAACTCCTGAAGGCTATGAGGGAGACAGAAGAAAAAAAGGTATTTGCATAATTTCTTTTTCTAAGTGGGCCTGGCAAAAATGTCAGTCTTTTGCCTGTACCAGGGAGAGCACAAAACTGAAATGTATCCGGGAAATATTTTGTTAGAAATCTCCTTTTCTGTTTCGACTGGAGTTTCTGGAAGCACTAGAGTGAATTGGTAAGGATATTTTAGCCTTAGGAGAGCATATTCCTATTTCTGTAAGTTCCTCTCTTTTTTTTTTCTCTGACCCAAGACTTCTACCTTTCTCCAGGTGTTTGAAAGAGACATTTTTCAAAATGAAACCTTCATATATTTGGATTTTAGGGTGAAGCATAATCTGTAATAATCCAGATGGTTCTGTTTGTTGCTTTTTCCTTGCAACACATCTGTTGAAGACATTTAATATCTCTGTTGCACAGTGGGAAGACGTTGTACACAAAAAAGCTCAACTGGAGGAAGAGCAGAAGGTGGCTGCTGCTGCAGATGAGCACAGGAAGCAGTTCTTAGATGACAAAATGAACGATGCATTAGAATTGGCTGAGAAGCTGCAAAGGGAAGATGGCTGTTCTGGTGAGCACGTAGATAATACAGGTCTGTGTGGATGTTGGCATGCAACAACATGAAGCATTCAACAACAAATGAACTGTCCAATATTTGGGATAAACTTAAGCATAACTCCTTTACACAAGTGCTTTTTGGTAATATTCTTTCATGAAACAGTTATATCTTGGAAAGAAATCTCGGTTTGATATCTATCAGATGCAGCAATATAAATGGCATTTTTGTAAGAGCACAGGTTTAGTTCATCTTAAGACAACTGTAAAACTGCATCCGTTAGAAATTTTCTGTCAAATAATGCTGTCCTGTGAGGACATACAGTATTATACCAAGAAGTGGCTTTTCCAAGTGTCTGTTCAAAAAAAACCCCAACAAACCCCAACACATTTATGTGCTTCCAGAATTGGCCAGTACATCTGATGCCTTTTCCTGGTCTTAAAATCAAGAGTCATACACGGTTAGAAGGGGAAAAGGGATTTTACCTTGGTATTTATTTTAAGGATCCTTTGGTGTACACGTCTAGGTCGAATGCATTGAGATGCACCCCGCCGAGTCTATCCCTGTGTGTCTCTCTGTGTGTCTCTGTGTCTCCCCCCCCACCATTGGGTATAACATTATAGGTTTTACTAATTAGCTTATCTATCACAGATTCCCCAATGAGAGGCTCAAGTGAGCCCCCCCTCCCCAAGGAACCTTCCCCTGGATGGTTCTATCTTGGTTTACAGAATGTGTTCTGGAGAGGACCTTGGGGTCTGGGGCACACTGATCCCTAGCTACGAAGCTTCTAAAATGTTTAGTCTCTTAGCTTGACAAACAAGTCCAAGAATGTAGGCAAAAAGCACTAAGAATACAGAAGTTGTAAAAAGATATAACAGGGGTATAAAAGAAAAGGCAAAAATCTTCATGGCATCACATCCTTCTCAAGTGCTGCATTTATATGTTTTTGCAGATATTTCTCCTATCCCCCCCACCATATTTCCAAGGCTCACATAAAATGAGTGATTAATATTAGGGTTAAGTGGTTAGTGTTGCTTTGGGCAAACTTTTTCAGCCTTTGTCCTTATTTACCTAATGTTTTAGTATGGAGTAATTTGCAACTGTGCATAATTAAAATGGGTGTCTCCTAAAACTGCAAGCATGAGTAGCCATATTCCATATAATCTTAGTGGCCTATTTGTCAGAAGATTAATTACATAGGAAGAAACAGCACATGTAATTTCTTGAAGAGCTGCAATTTCTTAAAGGGAATTTTAAGAAATTAATGAAATTGCAGAGCTGTAATTCTGTAAAATGAAATGCAGTGATGCATAGCTTTGACCTGAAGAGTACTGACCTCTAATTCTGAGCAAATTGTACTTGCCATTAGCTGGAGTGGGTGATTGTTCTAGCTTTGCTTCCTGGAGAAAAACTGTTTTACCTCCAGCTAGAAAAATTCACTAGAAGCTTAAATATTTTTAATTTACAAAGGATCCTTCTTTCCATTTCCCACAGAGAGACACTGTGATTTAAAGGCCACGTGTACAGAGAGAGGGCTAGAAGTCCAGCAGGTGCCAAGGTCTGGAAACATCCATCTCAATGATTTGTCTACATTAGCACCATCACCACGCAGTAAGTTTCTAAGTTAGGACTCCCTTTCACATTTAGTTTCAGAAGCATTGCTGGAACACCTGACTGTGTGATTGAGTCATTAGTTGTGTAGGTGTTTAGTGGATAGTAAACCAATTTATTGTTGTGTTCTCTTTCACACCTGCAGAAAATGCCTTTCCTACCAGGGGTGGCACAGGTAGGAAGTGCCTGAAGTGTGTCACGTTATGAGAGTGGTCCTAGTAAACCTCAGCCTAGTTTAGTCACATTCTGACTTGATCATCTTGCCTATGCTTTTCCTGTGTTCATAGTTGTGTATGATTTGGGAATGTTGAAAGGACATAGAGCTGTCTTTCATAAAATATGACTGGGAGTTATAGTCAAGAATTAGTCTAATCATTTCCTCTGGTCTGTCCTAGCCACTCTGGCAGTGAAAGCACAGTTTAAAATCCAATGCACCTTATGTACAAAAGTCTGTAGGCAATGGGAACCTCTGGACCTACTGTAGCCTCCATTAGCATCTGACCTGGTAGCCAAACAGAGGCACTGCTTTCAAAGAACTTGCTCTTACCGGTCTGAGGGCTGCCTCACATCCAGTGGTACCAAAAAACAGCATTTCTCTGCCAGAGGTGTCTGTTTTCCAACAGGTATTTGTAGTGTTTATGGAAAACCACTAGTTGCAACGTTAATTCCAAGTTTCTTGCACTTCAGTGTCTTTAGACAGAAGCCGAGCAGAACTGGCACGCCAGGAGCGGGAGCTGATGGCAGAAGTCCGGCGGCTCAGACAAAGGCTCACTGCACAGGCCCAAAACAGACACCCTCCAACTCGTATCCCAGCTACAACATGGTCACCTTGAGATGCTTTGCTCTGGACCTTAGCTGTACTTTCAGATTATTAATCAGTGAAAAGCTAAATATGTATAGTGTGATTCAGGATGGATCATAGACTGTTTACTAAAGACTTGGGGAGATATTTTTATATAAGAATAAAATGCTAGCTAGAAAATGTCTGTTGTTTGTAAACTTCTTGTTATTTGTTACTTCTAAATAAACTCACTTTTTACCATTAAATTACTGCATGTGCAGTATTTGTATACTTCATTTTTCTTGGTGGCTGCCTTGACTTCAAGAAACAAACCACTGTTAAAATGTTGGTTTTGTCAGTGATGTGTAAGTGGATTCTACAAGTTGCAGCAGGGAAATTTGCAATTAGAGAAAAAAATCCTTTCCATCAAGAGCCAAACACTGAAACCAAGGCCCAGAGAGGGTGTAGAGTACAGGCTGCTGGAGATGCATGTCGTTATTACACACATTAGCAGGTTCATTTCACGAGAAAGAAGGGGAGGGAGGATCTAAACTAATACTGGCACTGGGCAGACCCAGGCAGCAGCTTTTTGTCACCTGGGGCTGAGAACAGTCTCTCTGCTTCTCATTAAATTACATGAAGATCTAAATGCACAAAGGTACTTGGTTATCCTTGCCTTAGCATCCTCTGCATCTGAAACTAGAGAGTCACATTAGCAGCAGCCAGGGTCCATGGAAATCTCACTGCAGCCCTCAGCAGAGTGCGGAAAAGAGGCATCATTCATTTTCAAAGGGAGAAAAATGCAACAGGCCACGATCATCTTGGAGGCAGAGGGAGTAGATGAGAAAAATTGCCTTTTTCTGGTGATTGTCTTGAAGTTTACATATGATTATTTCTATACTTAAAGGGAAATAATAAACCCGCTGAGGTTTTGGCCTGCACCTTGGGCCATATGTGTATGTGATTATGGTTTGTAAAAACGCTGAAGCTGTAAATGTGCATAAACTGGAGTGTTTGTGGCACGCGGGGCCGGGGTCCTGCCGTGTCCCCACCGCAGCTCCTGGGCCCTGCCCGACCCCGGGTGTGCCCAGCCTGACCCCGGGTGTGCCTACTGCCCACCGCAGGAGCCACTTCCCCATCCCCCACCCCCGTACGGGCTCGGAGGCTGAAAACCGTCTGCCAAAAGGTAGAACAGTCGCGGAAGTTCTTCCCGTGGGCCCAGCACCGGGACAGACAGGCCCTTGACCTGGAGCTGCCACTTCGGAAGTCACGACAGGCACGACGTGGAAGTGACCGGCGGCCTCCGAGCGCGGCGTCGTGCGGGTTTGTCGCTGCAAAAGCGCGGGGGAGGCGGCCGCGACCAAAAAAAGCGCTGCCCGCCTTTGCCCCGTGTGAGGATCGAACTCACGACCTTCAGATTATGAGACTGACGCGCTACCTACTGCGCTAACGAGGCGGCTGCACAAGACTTTCTCGTTTGGGCTCTCGATGCTGCCCACGGCCTCGCTCCCCGCCGGGGCCGAGAGCGGACGCAGCGCGGCCCGGCCTCTCCTCTGCCCACACCGGGCGGGATCCTGTGCTGGCCGCGCGGGGGCTCGGCGTGATCATGTGGGACCGCAGGATGACAGCGGGGCTTCGCTAGGGTGACAGTGTGAGGCCCCACGGGATAACCTGTGAGAAGCCCCGCCGTGACCATGTGGGGGACCAGAGTGACCCTGAGCTCACATGGGTGACCATGAGAGAACCTGGCCGAGGCGGGGAGGGCCGTCCCTGGCCCCGATCGGCGTTGGCGGGGCACAGTCCTGCATGTCAGGGTAATTAGATGGCATAATTTTCGGCCTAATTGCGCAGAACAGGTCAGGAGATAATTAGTGACTTTCGGCCGCGTCTGGCAGCTGCGGGCGGATGTTGGGGGCGGAGGGAGGGACGGTGTAGATTTTAAAATCACCCCAGGAGCTCAGGACGGCCCCGCCACCGCCCCTCCTCGGCCCCACGTGGGTGTGTCCTGCCCCCCGTCGCTCCGGGATTAATATCCGAGCCATTTCGTACCCTTCTCTCTTTTCGTACATATTGTCTCATCCTTACGTGTAATTTTTTTTTTTTCCCCACCACATAAGGCACCTGGCATAGACCCAGAATCTGTGAGGCCGCCCTGAAAAGCCGTCCCTGTGCGTCCCTGAAGGCAGCCGTGCTCCCGAGGGCAGGGCGGCGGGACCCTTTCCCTGCCCACACACGGCCTCAGCAGCCCTCACCCCTGCCAAGAGCCGCGGCCGGCACATCCCCTCGATCCCGCGCTCCCCTCTGCAGCCGTGGCACAGGGCTGCGTGGACACCGAGCTGCCGGGGCGAGGGCCAGCCCAGCCCGCGTGAGGGAAGTGTGTCACATGTGGCGCTGCAGCCAGGCACGCACACAGGAATGGGCTCCCGCCCGCCGCTCCTCGGTCAGACCAGCCCGGCTGCCCCCGGGCTCCGGCCTGTCACCCCGCTGCAACCCGCGCCTCCGTGCACCTAATGACACAGCAAAGATCTGCCACGGGGACAACGTGACTCCAGGAGCTGCAGCCTGGGGAAAAAAAAAAAACAAAAAAAACCAAAAACCAACCAAACAACCCTAAATGTGCACAATCAAGTGATGAGTGTTTGTATTTCTGATGCTTTGAGGCCAGCTCACAACCCTTCCTCCACGTAATATTCAGGATGTTTGGGAAGGGGTATTTTTCTTTTAATAGGATGGCGTAGTCACAAAGCTTTAAAGAAGTAAGTGAGTGAATCGGCTATGGTAATAGCAACATACTCCGTACGGGGCACAGTGACGAAGTTCACATCTATTTTTAAGCCTGCCTGGCAGCATGTAGGTGCAGAACAGAGCCCATGACCCTTTTTACTGTTCCGAAGCCATGGACATGGCTACTGTCTCTGTTCCAGTTCAACATCAGAGCTGTTTTTTCTCCCTAACGAATACTATGGGAAGACAGAGAAGCCTCAAGCTGTTTTGAAGATTGTGCAATGATGCTTGGGAGCCTACCTGCTTTTGCTTGAGTGCTTTCCTCACTCATATTTCACGGGATGCGGCAGGAAGGGAAATACAATCGAATCCGACAGCCGTGGTAAATTTGACTCGAATCCCTCGTATGCCCTGGGGCTGAGGTGGGTGCCTCTCAGATAAGCAATCTAATCAGCTTTGCGCTTGTGTCCCATCTGGAAACAGATTGTTGCCGGAGTACACCACCACCTGAGAAGCAAGCTTCAGGTTTGTTTTGAAGGTAATTGTACAGACAAATTCAGGGAGTGTGAATTTGCCTGTGGTAATAAGATCTCTTTATTTTTATTCATAGTTAATTCGTTCAGCCGAGGCGATTTCATGCCAGAATGCAGTCCTCAAACAAGAAGGACGATTGCACTGCCTGTGGCACGCATATGCATGGTGCCTGCCCAGCAGATCGGCTGCTGCGACAAAGAGCCATGAACCACCCCAGACATATGGGCAAGATAAGGAAAAGGCTGGAGGATATCAAGAACCAGTCCCCGAAGTTGACAAAAGTGGATTTCAGCCACAACGAAAGCATAAGATTGGCCACCGACGCCTTCTTGGATGGTGGGACAGACTCTTACCTCGAAACTCTAAGCAAAGAGGGCGAGGTGGATTTCCTCTCCTCGGTGGAAGCTCAGTACATCAAGGATAACGCCAGGGAGTCTTATTATGCACAGGAGTCGCCAGCTGCCGACGGGGCAGCTGCGCCAAAGCAGAACGATGCCGGGTCACTGCCTTCAGGGACCTACTTCCCCACCATTTCTGACTGCAGTGAGCCGGCTCTGCTCCACACATGGATTACAGCAGAGAAGCCCTATTTAAAGGAAAAGTCCACCGCCACTGTGTATTTCCAAACAGAGAAGAACAGCAACATTAGAGACATCATACGCCGGTACATCCACAAGACCACTCAGGTATGGGGAGAGAATTGCTGTTCTCTCTGCACTTGGTTGTCTTCTTCCTCTTACAAAGCTCAAGTGAACATGGTGTTTAATCCAAGGCAGCCCTGTGTGCTGCAGTGTAGCTTTGCTCTAGAAAGTGGCTGTGAAGAAGCTGTTGAACACAGGCAGTGCTATTTTTTAATTTATTTTTCTTTTAAACTCACACCAACATTTTTCTATGTTGGTGCCTTAAAAAAAAGGATTCCCTCTTCTCTCTTCTAACCTCCCATTCTCCCAGTGGATTAAATGTGCTGTAGAAAGGGTGGATTGGCTCTGTCCCTTCTCATGTAGCCCCAGAAGAATGGTTTGGTCTATTAAGACCACTGCACCATTAATGAAAATTAAGCCTAAGTGAGCTTTCAGCCATGGAACAATCCCAGTTGTTCAAGGGGATGTGGAAGATGTGGGTGAAGGGGAGGCCAAAGAAAGGCAGGTATGGCTGGTATGTCAGCAGCCATCCCCAGAGGAAGGAAATTATTCAGAAAATAGAGCTTTCATCCCTGATATGTTGCCTGTATCAGTTAAAATGTCATGTGGGGTCCATACAGAGACTCTGCAGTGTAACTTGGCACATGGGAAAGGTGCAGATGAGGACCCCTGGCTACATACAGGTGATGGGGGCCACAGAGGTGCCAGCCACAAGCCAAAGCCAGGCTGCCCACACTCTGGGAAACCAGAAACTGAGCAGCTGGAGGGGTGACAGAAATCTGTTGTCACGTGTGTTCTAGCAGCTCTTTTGTTTTCCTGGGGAAAAAAAAAAAAAAGGATACTTCAGGGCTGTATTTGCCATCATCCAGGTGTTTTGCCCTTATATAAATTCAAAAGAGCAGCAGCAGTTTCACCCAGGAATGGTCAGGAGCCAAGCCAGGATGTAATAGTGCTGCCCAGCACAGGCTTCTGAGCCTCTGGAGCCAGAGGATTCCTTCCGCTTTGTTATTCCCTGCAAGGGCAGGTGCTGGGCCTGGTAACACAGAGCGTAATGGCAGGGGAGAAGGATCCCCGGTGGCAACTGCTCTCTCAAAGCCTACAAGTGCTTACTACATCAGGGGAATTATAGATCAGTCATTTCAAGTTGGAGGCATCAGAAAGATGCAGAAACAGAAGAAATGTCTCTGGAATAATAAAATACATATCAGGTAAAATATGAAGCCAGACCAATTTTCTGTCCCAAGAGAAGATAACTTGTAGGGGAAAAACTGGGAAATGTAATATAAACCTATGGTTCACATGACCTTCTTAATCATCTAATTTACATTACAAGAGTGTGCTGAAGCAACACTAACAGTATAAATTTGTCAACTGCTTTTTGAGCACAGTTTGCCAATGGCACCAATTATTAATTAGCATCTGGTAAGGGTCCATCCTGGATAGCCTAGTATTTGATATATGCACTAAAAAATTAAATAACAGAATAAAGACTGTGTTTATGGATGATCTCAAACCGAAAGGGATTGGCAAGTGATACTACAATCTTAACACATTTGTGGAACTGGTGCAAATCATAAAATGAAATTTGGGCAAAAGAAATGAGAAGTACTGCAAGTAAGAGAGGAAAGGTGCAGAAATATAAATTGGGAACAGGTGGTGAAAAGCAGTACCAGAGAGAATGGTCTGGAGCTGGGTGTTAACAGAAGTGTGGATGTGAGATATTGGACATAATTGTGCTTACCTAGCCAAGGCAAAGCTCTTTCTGAAGCACCAGGCCTTGGCAGCTGGAGGAAGGTGTGGGATCCTCATGGCTCCACAAATAGTTTGGCTACCTGAAGAGGATGCTGGCTGCACAGGATGTGCCTGGTCTTGTAGGATATCCTCATGGTGGCAAGGGGAATAAGCTTGCTGTTAGGTGTGGGCATAGGCTTTGGAGGAAGATGCAGTGCAAGCTGGCATCAAGTAGTAAGACAGATCTAGAGAGATGCTGTAAAGTTTGTTTTGATTGAAGGTAATATCCCATGAGCACAGTTATCAAAGGTTCCCTCTCAAGTCAGTGCAGAAACAAGCACCTCCTGAAGATGTCAGGTAACAGCTGGGCTAAACTGACCCCTTCCATGGGCAATAGCAGACATCACACAAGACAGCACTTTCTAGAATGGAACTGGTTTTATATCACATTTACAGTTCCCTTAATCCACACTGGCTGCAGGCTGTGCACTTAAATAGCTGTCAGGGCTTTTATGCCGAGTCCTGAGACTTTTACACACTGTTCTGCCAGCTGTGAATTGGGGAGCATGGATGTGTGGTCAAATTGTAACAGTTAGTTTATAAATCAGTGTTTTTAAAAAGTTACAGATGGAGCTGATGATCAACAACAGGGTGAGGCTTTAAAGCCAGGGCTGTCCAGGTGTAAATCATAAAAGAGAAAGCATCATCCAGGGGTTCTTGCTGAATACATGTGGATTGTGACACCTAGTGAGCCGTTTGGCAAGGGCTATGGTCTTTTATTTTAGCTACATCCTTATTATTCTCCGATCAGTGTTTCAATATATTTCCTAGTGCCGAAATCTCACCTACAAATTCATGGGTCATCTTGGGTTATATGTTGTGTGTTATATTGGCTTTATATGAGCAATAAAACAATGAAGCAATGTGTTTCATCAATTTTGTGATTCAGGCACTTAGGGAGAAAACCAGAAAAAATAACCACATATAACCGTGAATATTTGTGTTTACTGGAATACTTTTTTAAACAAATAAACTACATCACAGTATCCTCATAGCAATCTTAAGTTATATAAATTGACTCTGCTAATGCCTCTGCTCTTTTTCTGAAGGTGTTAGCTATCGTGATGGATGTGTTCACAGACACTGAGATTCTCTGTGACCTCCTGGAGGCAGCTAACAAGCGCATGGTCTTTGTCTACCTGCTGCTGGATCATGGCAGTATAGATCTTTTCTCGGAGATGTGCGACAAGTTGCAAATTTCTGAGGATCTATTCAAGGTACTGTGGCTCTGTGAAGCTCTTAGGCTGAGATTTGTCTGCCTAACTGCAGGCATTCTGAGCTAGAAGCATGGTTATGCTAGGGTCAATCCACCTTCTAATTAAAAGGGAGCAAGAGATTTCCTGAGGTAGCATTAGTGCACCCAGTTCCTCTTTGAAGATGCCTACGTTTTCCCACAGATATTATAGGAAGGTAGGCATTTCCATTAGGTCCCCAGATGAAACTAATCTTGGCCCCGAAGTCTTAAAGCAGAGCTTAAGTTTTCTAGTAGAGTTTCTAACATAAGCATTAGAGCTGCTTCTGTTTAATAGCTGTGCAGCAGCTGTGATCTGGCAGCCACAGGGAGATGGACAAAACTCTTTTGCATGGCCATAGCTGGGTTGTGCTGGGTGGTTTCTGATAAAATGTGTTAAAGCTCTCTTTTAAAGATACCGCCTGAAATTTAGCTGGCTGTTAGTTTAATCTGCCTTCATCTCTGTCAGAGGGAGCTGGCTTTAAAAGAACCCCTCCTAGGGATTATTTCAGTTGTTGCTTGAGATGTTGTAGAGCATCTGTGGCATCTCCCTGGGGATGGGTGATACTGCAGAGGCCACAGACCTCTGGAACAGCAGCTGTGGGCACACAGGAGACCTGAGGGCATCTTGCATGCACCAGACACCTGTTTTTCAACAGCTGAATTCCATCCTAAATATATAAAGAAGCTGAAATTATAATGCATGTTCATAACTGTTTGCATGCCTGTAAACCCTCACTCCTAAGGAAGAACAAGCCTGTGCTATTTATTGTAAGTCTGCTGCTACAGCACATAGGCTTCCACAATGTGCAAGTCAAATCCTTGGTGCCACTGATTCACTAAGGCCTTGATTCTGCAAAGTGTGTGTGTGGGCAGCAGTCAGGGCCTGAAAGGCACTGGCTCAGGTATGAGGACAGTGTCGAGCATCCCATGGGCCAAACCAACATGCATCTCCCCTCACACGTGTACCTGCATCTGTTTCCAAAGGACAGCATTTGTCTGGGCTGCTCCAGAAGAGCAGCACATGTGTCCTTGCAGGCCCAGATGGATTGGAGGAGCAGAGGTTTTGCCCTGCTGTGTCGCGCCACAGCCAATGTAAATCAAGGGCGCACAGCTACAGCAAACTGTGCCGGGAGTGTCAGTGGAGGCAACAGGCTGCTCCCAGCTATGGACACATCCCACGCTCCTTTTGGCTGGGGTAGGGTCAGTTACGCAGCACAGCTCCACCTGCATGAGCGTCCGTGCAGGTTTATATCCCCAGTGAAACAACTGACCCTCTGGCGAGAGACCTTGGCTAGGTTTCCTCTGGACACAAACCTTCCAATATCACAGCAGAGTCCATGAAGAAACTTGATATTGGGGCAGTGAAGAGCTAAAGGCAGTGGGGGGGAAGGGCCCTCCCTGTCTGATTTTTAATTAAAAAGAAACGTAATACACTTAATTTTATTTTTATTTACAGAATATTTCAGTCCGCAGTGTTACTGGAGAGGTTTACTGTGCCAAATCAGGCAGGAAATTTTCAGGACAAATACAAGAAAAATTTCTTATATCTGACTGGAGATACGTGCTCTCTGGATCCTACAGGTGAGATAAGCCACTGCAGTTCATGTCTAGGTACTCTTCTATGATTTTTAATACTTCTTCCCAAAAAAGTGCCATGGAAATTTTTGTATGGGTAAGAAGCTTTAGTTTAACAAAAACCACCCCATGTTTTCAAATACCTGCCATTTTTCAAAAATCGACTTAACTTGCTTTAAAGGTGCTATTAGTTCTTTATGGAGCATGGGTTTTAATTTAAATGTTCAGAAACTAATGTAAACAACTTTGCCAGTGCAGCCCTGGGGCAAAAGTAGAAATGTGTACTGCTTAATATTATGCTTTCCTCATTGTTTGGGTTCTCAGATGGTGTGATCATGAGACATGATACATTTCTGTCTCCCTTGGGATCCCTTAATGTAGCATATGTCACTCAGTTTATCTGAGGATTTGTTCTTCATGTGACAAATTTAGTGATTAAAGGTAAAACAAATACTTCAGAGATTTACTGTTTTTCCTTGTGTTTCATTAATAGGTAGGCAGTATATATCTGTATAACTGCTGTACCTTCATTTTTTCCCTTTTTAAAAATTTTCTTTGTTTGTTTGTTTTGTTTGTGCTGCTATAATTATTTCAGGTAGTGGATATAGCATCTCAACAACTGAATTTTTAATTAAGATCCTAGATTCTCTGGTCAGGGAATTTCAGGAGACTCTGAGCTTGCATCAAATAAATGAAGTTTCTAAGCATCACGCCTACATAGATAAGTTTCACAAATGACCAAGTGTATCCTAGAAATCCAGGTACAAAAATACAAGAGGTGATTATTGAAATTAAAGGATGGGATTGTTTTTCTTAATCTCAATTTACGATTTGGAAGCTTAAATGCCTCTGGTCTGATAAAACTGTGCCACCAGGAAGATTACAGAACTATAGTAAGGAAGGAAAAGGTGAATATGTGGAGTTGGGCTGCAGGAGCTCAGACGTACACAAAGACAGGCATCCACTTTTCATTCCATTTCCAAATGAACCATCAGACAAAAATGAGTGGACACTCAGGGCTGGGGTTTTTTTATTGACTGTTCTTTTGTTTTCTTGTTACTTTGGGTGTTTTTTAATCCCTCATCAAAGATGTGTTGAAATGCAACAGCAGATTTGTATAGAGTAGAAGTGAAGGACGTGTGGCAGAAGGACAGAACAAAATCTATTTTCTTTGAGCAAGAAGCTTCCTTTTGACTTCTCTTTCAATACCAAAAAAACTAAAAACACTTGAAGTCCTGTGCAGTCACTTCGGTCTTTCTCTACTGCTGTTGAAAATCTTCTAATATCAAGAACCTTGTCAAACTACGTAATTCCATATCCAGCAAGCAAACAGAGGGTGGTGAAGAACAAATCTATTTAAAACTATAAAAAAATATTTAACTTCAGCATGCTCAGCACCAGTTCGCAATTCACATGGATTATGGCCGACTATCAGTATGTGGTATTTCTTGCTAGCTCTCACTTTATTAATCTGAAAGATTTTTGTTATGCCTAAATCTTATCCACCAATCTCTTCAGGTATAAACAAGAATGATATTGAGTGAAACAGACCCAAACTCTTCTGCAATGCATTTGCTGGAAATCACATCGGAGTAGATCTGAAAACTGATACAAAGATTTTAAAATACAACACCAAATTTCACCTAAGCGCTGAGCTCTGCATGATGTTGTAGTAGTGGTGGGGGGAACAGGCTGAGGAAATAAAATAGCCCTTCAGGACATACTGCTCTAAAAGGGACCTGTCTCACTGTTTCACAAAGTTTTTCAGGACAGAATATATTTGCCTAATGGATAACAAAGACTGAAGCCAGCAATTAATTAGAGGCAAAGGAACCACCCCTGAGTCTGTGACATCTCCAGCTCTGGAGTGTTTTTTAAAAGAACATTAAAAAAATCACTGCTTGGGTCATTGTGGGTGTGGTCCTGCTGCATGGGGCAGACTGCAGATGAGAAGCTTCTGAAGGCTGTTCACACACGTTAGCAGAAGTGCAGGCATGAGTGGTTTAAGTTACAGTTTTACTCTCAATTTTTATTGCCAGTGTCTATGGTGAGGGGTTAGGATGCAGTATTTCTTTTTGCTGTCTCTATGTCACTCTATCTTGTCCTATGATAACTGTTATTCTGGTTTTTGTAATGAATTTGAAATTAGATAGTGCATGAACTCAGCATTCCTAAGGAAGGCCAAATGAGAACAGCAGAAAGCACAGACCTTGAACCCCAGGGCTGTATCTCCGTGGCTGCTACTCTGAAAGCCACTGGCCTCTTCTAAGTCAGTAACAACTAACATGGACATGCTTTGCCAGGAGCATGAGTTCAGGTGGGACAGGTTTCTCCCACACAGGTTATCCACCAGCAGGCAACACTAACATGTAGGTTAACCCAAATCTGAGCCCAGCTGAAAACCCCAGTCCTGCCTTCTGTTTCAGATTCCATGTGGATGTGCTGCGTGTTGCTGCAGCACTGCAAACACAGGGATGAGAACATCCCCAGTAAACTGCAGCTCCAGCAATGCAGAGGACACTCTTTATAAATAACAAGTCCAGCGCTGAACAGGAGAGGTGGGATTTGATTGAGACAATCATAAATGAGAGGCTCCATAACAGGACATAGGACAAAGCTCTGGAAAGATGGCTGAGAAGTATCTATCGATGACTGAATTTGTGATACAGCGTTGGCCCCAAGCCAGGCATCATTTCTTTGTGCTTTCTCTTCTTTTGATGGGCCTCAATCAAAAAAGCTTGGGAGAAAAATGATCCCTCTGGGCAGGTGATGACAATAACAGACTTCTCTGAGCCTGTCCCAAAAGAGGACTCAGAATTGTAAACTAAGGAGCAAAACATGGCCTAAAACCTAAACAATGCATTTTCTCTTCGAATTAAGCCAATGAAAACCTGTTAAGTCTTTTATGCCAAATTCTGTTTTGTTCTCCAGCAAAGTGCACAGAATGTAAATTGCTGTGACGCACTACACGACAAGTCCACAATCATTTGTTTAAAATCACAAGTATCTTACCTTGTAACTTTGAGCTGACCCATTTGCCATCAGTTCCTGGAGACTCTCTGGGCTATTCATTAGTTCTAACTTTCTCTGTTTACAGAGATCCACAAACTAGTGTTTGTCCGTCGGGTACTTCAGGAAGTTACATGTAGGAGTAAATTATCAAAATTCTGCAGAATAGGATTTTTCCTCTGGTTTTGTTAGGCTTTTAAAAGCCATTTACATGCGTAATTGATTTTTATTTCTGTCTAAATTTTCTTTTATAAACTAGGTGTATCTCTACTGCATAAAGTATAAATATGCCACTTCAGACCTCAGCCCTTTCATGAGTTTGTAACCTTCAGTGTAGGTATCCTAGAATAACTGTGTGCATTTTTGTATTTATTCTTGACCAGTTGTCTCTTTAACAGTTAGATGAAGGACATACAAAGGTTTAGAGAGCACTTCTTAGTGAATAAAGGCAATGTTGAGCTGGCAGAGCAGATGTTATGCACCCAGCAGGGAGTTAGCTTGCTGTGCTCTTTACCTTGGTTTCCAAGGTTTTGTCCATATTTAGAATGATTTGAACACAGTGGATGAGAAGTACCTGTATTCTGGGACCTTACTGGGTGTTTTCATGTCCAATCATAAAATGTACAGTATATATTTAATTTTAGGTGCCCAGTGGCATTGAACTACTGATTTCTTCACTCCTCCCCTTGCTCCTGAAGTAACAGTATAAAACCACTGTGTACCTCAAACCCAACTCTCTTTAGGAGTGCTCTGGACAAGCAGATGTAAATTGTCTGTCTTACTGCCTCAGTATCAGCTCAGGCTGTCAGTCCCACTGAGCTTCACAGGAGTTTTATCAAAACATGACAATAAATGATTTTAAGTGCACACACATGCAGCCAAATCTGGCTCTCAGCAGTCCTGGTGCAAATCCAGCGTAGCTAATAAAGTCACGCTGGAATAACCATGGCAGAGTTTTACCAACATAGGATAACCCCAGGTTCAAATCCACTGCTGCTCTATATCCTCTGCTGCACAGCTCAAGCCTTGGTCAGCTCAGGGAGTAATTACATTTCATTCTCTCAACTGTGTTCATTTTATTGGTGCTGCTGCTGCTCAGACATGGCAGCCTGCACAACACAATCAAGCTGGCTTGTGGTTTTGTAAAAGCACAAATTTCTGTTTGCTGAGTGGATTAGGGAAGCACATAAAAGAAAAATAATTTAAAAGCTGTGGGTTATCCTAAAGTGTGTCTCTGGACTAAAACTATTGTGGCATTTCTCCCTTACTTTATAGCAAAGTATTACACTTATTTTTGGAAATGCTGTAGGAAATATTTATAATTTAATTTTCTCTGAAGAAAATAAGCGTTTGTCAGGTGTGGCAGCTCTTTTGTGATGTGGGACATGACAGGAAGGTTGGGGTTTTATGTGTTCCTCTTGATCAATGCAGAAAGATTATGGAAAAATGAAAACAAAGGATGGTTCTTTTTTCCTAGTCTTTTTGAAGTCACTTGGAGTGGCTGAGAGTTACCAAGTGGCATGGCATGCTGCTGGGTACAAGGTACAGTTTATGTGTGTGCAGATAAGACATGGCAAGACCTGAATTTAAGCACTGTGCATGGAAGAGAGGTCCCCAAAAGAGGGGTCTAAACTCCTTTCCATGGAACAGACACCCAAACCTTGGGTATTGTATCTGACATTTATCCCTGCAGTGGATCTGGATCACCGCTCGCTTTAGGGGGTTGCATAACTTTACAAGGTTTCTTGAAGGTTTTAGAGGCAGCTGCAATAACAAAGATTGATCCAAGTCAGAGAGCACTGATGTGAACTGACCTGAAATTCAACTGCGACACCATCTTCATCCTGTGTTTAGACAAGAAGCTTCAGCAGTAAAACACATTTGCCTTTCGCATCACCCCTGCGGGGGATCTGCAGTTCCTGATGGCCGGCGTTAACTCTAACCCTTACCTTGTCTCTGCTTCCAGCTTCACGTGGTTGTGTGGCCAGGTTCACCGCAACCTCCTCTCCAAGTTCACGGGCCAGGTCGTGGAGCTGTTCGACGAGGAGTTCCGGCACCTGTACGCGCTGTCCAAGCCCGTGCGGGGCCCCAAGTCCCCGCCGCGCAGCCTCCCCTTCCTGTTCAGCAGGAGCTGGGCCCCCCCGCGCAGCCTCCCCTTCAGCGACGAGGAAAGCGCCAACACCCTCTCCGACCCCTTCAGCAGCCTCTCAGCTGGCAGCACCCACCAGAGCAAGCAGACCCCAAGAAATCTCATATTCAACAGCAACTTCACCCCCCAGTCACCTCTCCACCGAGTCAATTCCTTCCACAGCTATGTCTCATTCACTCCCCCGCCTCCACAGAAGGCCATCCAGCCTAGCTACTATCAACCACACTACATGGCCGAAAACTCCACAGTTCCCTATAACAACATGAACATTTACAGACCTATAAGGCTCAGGCAAGAGGAACCAAACAGGACAGGGTTAAGCTCATCCTGGAGATGCCTTCACAAAGCTAACCTGTTTGCATAATAACCACCTTGTTTGGAAATGTAAGTAAATGTAGTGAGGACCTGTTTAGCAATCGCTTGTGTACTGATGAATATAGAAATTCGGTATAATACAAATGAGGATAATTTCAAGCCTCTTGTTTTGTTGCTTATGGATGCTTCCTTTCCCTGATTAGAAAGCCAAGGCTGCTAATGTGTGAACCTCAGGTGCATCAGGATCCCAGGAAGAACACATCTGAATAATGCTGCTCACAGTGCAACTGCTGCTGCCTATCACCTGCCCCTGGCAGCATATTTGTGTACCAGAAGGATAGTAACTGTTTTTCTTATGTCCAGGCAACTGAAAGGGGAAAAGGCACAGTTTATTACTATGCATTTTATGCACTTAAATAAGGAGACTGAATGCTGCTATTTCTGTGGCAAACAGATGTGCTGGCAGCAGCAGGCTACCTTTGTTCTGTCATCAAACCTTAATCTTGGTTTCGGGGGACTCCCTTCAGGCTGGCAGGGAAGCACAGGTCCTGCCATAGCACTGTCTCAGAGCTCTCTCTGCTTGAGCTGCACAGCAAGGATGGCTGTTCCCAAGGATTATTAGGAAGGGTACCCATCACATGGACTGAGACCAACATTACAGAAGACACCTTACATTCACAGTACGTTCACTTCCACTCGTCAGCAACACAGGTGTGTCCCAGCACACTTGGTTACAAACCTCCAATCCTACCAGCTCAGGGCAACTTTCCTTATTGCAGAGCAGCTGTGAAGGTTCAGACTGGAAAATGAAGCTGAGTTAAAGAAGCAAAGTCCTACTAGTAACACACCAGGACTGAGTTCCAATTCATTTAATTGCACATGGATCTTTGCAGTTGTCTCTGTGGTCATCTGATTGAACATGAAGTTAGAGACATTGCCGAGTTCTTCATGGCCTCTAATTTTTAAAGATAAACCGGGTGTCTGTAGTGCCCATGGACTAGTTAAAAAGGGAGTTACAGTGGTTCAGCAGCTTGAACCAAACCAGAAAAACCTTCTGCCAAATAATCCATGAAAACTAAGGAAGCTTCTGTAAGCAAAAGTAAGAAAATTCATGAAACAAAGGATTTCTGTCCAAAGTTACCAAGATGCCTAACAGCTGTTGATTTATCAGTACATATTTTTTTTTCCACACCCGCTTTGTATCATCTTTCATCTGCCTGCAACAGAAAACAGAACCCTAAACACACTTGCACTTTTGGCCTGTTTTCCTTGACTTCTCACCTGCTCAAAATGGAATACAATTTAATTATGTAGACTGTGGATGATGAAAATTGTATGCAGGTGAAGAAGGTTTCTCATCCTTGGAAGAGCAATCATTTTGGAAGCATACCTGTAAAGTTTTAAAGAACATTATGAAAGGTACAGGATGGACACATCCTGCTCTAGCTTCAGTATGGGTGTTTTAACCAGTAATACCAAATTTTGGAGTCCATAATAATAATCAACTATTGCATATAATTGTAAATTCTGTACATAGCAACATTTTTTGGATTCCTTGGGGAGAAGGGAAATTTGATTTTCATGCCTATGATAATTCTACTTAATTATCTGAATATAGCAACCATTCAAATAAAAGAGAATACTTTTTTCTTCATATTCTCTTACTCTGTACACCTTACTCTCTTCTCTTTCAAAAGCTGAATGCGTCCCATGCAGTCAAAGCCCAGATGAAGAAGAAACATACTTTGTTTCTTCTGAAATCAACAAGCACTGAATTAAAGTGTCCTAACAGAGTAATTAAGATTTTCCTTCTAAATGTGATTCAGTTCACTGATCCTGTTGTGGCCCAGCTGGGGTGGTACAGAGGGGGATGTGGGGAGAAGTTTGTAGACCTTCATTTCCTCAGACCATGCATGAAGGATCTCTTTTCATCTCTGTGGGCCAAGACAGTTTGCCTAAAAAAGTTTTGGAGAACACAGCTAATGAATAGTAGGTAAGGGTCAAGCTAGTAATCCAGAAGGACCACTGTGAGTTAATTTCAGCTGGATGAGGAAAACAGCTTGTGTTGGTTCAGACAACATCTGAACTTGAACATCAAGTGAATGAAATTTCAGTCTTGATGGAAAACAGTCAGTTTACAATTTCAGCAATGAGTAATGCTAAAAATCCTAACAGGTCCCCACAAGCATGATCACTTAGTGATAAAGGGCAGCATGTCTATAGACAGCTGCAGAAACTGTCATGAAGGCCATGGCAGGTGCTGACCTGCCCTGTCCATCTGCGGCAAGGGAAGGGCTCAGATAAACTCTGCTACCACACCATGCACCCTCCTCAAGTCTGAGGATGACGGCAAGCTGAATGCTGCAAGTGAGTCACTTGAGGGAAGGGATGTTGTCCAGAAGGAACTGGACAGGTTGGAGGCCCATGTGTGAACCCCATGAAGTTCAACAAGGTCAAGTGCAAAGTCCTGCACCTGGGCTGGGGCAATCCACAGTACCTGTGCAGAGTGGGGGCTGAATAGACTGAGGGCAGCCCAGAGGAGAACTTGGGAATACTGGTGGATGGTTTAGTGGACATGAGCTGTCACTGTGCATGCACAGCCTAGAAGGCCAAATGTGCCCTGGGCTGCATCCAAAGCCCTGTGGGCAGCAGGGCGAGGGAGGGGATTCTGCCCCTCTGCTCTGCTCTGGTGAGACCCCACCTGCAGTGCTGCATCCAGCTCTGGGCAGACACCCTGCAAAGGCTACTAATTACCCTCCATAGTGACTCAGGATCTCATGTGGGCTTTGCTGAGGCCTGTTGGATTCCTGTGCTGCCCTCCTATTTTGTCCTATTTTGAAGGAAGATGATCTAGATGGGGCTAAAAAGCTTAAATAAATGTAACCTATACCAACCTTCAGATTATCTACAGAAGTGAATTTCTAATTAAAAGGGATTTTTGGGGATGTTTAGAGTTTTTTAGAATGGGAAGACCTGTGGAAGGGAGCAGGGGCCTCCAACATGTCCCAGCAAAGCCCAGGTGAGGCCTTAGACCACTCTGGAGAGCAATAAAGTCCCCATGTGGGCCCCTGCAGAGTCCAAGAAAAGTCCTGGGGCTTTCTGGAGGGCAACTCTGCCATGTCGGAGCACCATTGGTGGTGGCAGCGATGGGGACACTCCTGTCAGGGCTGGTTCTGTGCATGTCCTTACCACAGGGAGCAGAGACCAGGCAAGTGCCACTGCCCAAGGGACTGTCATGTGTCAAGAAAGGATGTTTGCAGGGCACCGTGAACCCACAGCTGCCCCTGCGTTCACACCCTGGAACTAAGCTGGATGAATAGGCTGGGGTTGGCCAGGGTTTTCCAGAGTGTCCCCATGTCCCTTCCCCAGCCTGAACTAGCCCTGCAGGTCTTTCAGCTGGTGTCCTGTGAGCAAGCGCTGCCCATTAAGGTGGTTCGGAATGTGCATCCTGCTGCTCGGCTGTACAAATCCCACAGAATCCCACCGGCAATTGCTGCTCACACTGGAGGCACCTGGAGGAGCCTGTGCTCGAGGACATTCCCTGTGCTTGCTGCCTGTGCACCTGGGTGCATTTCGCCCATTGTTTCTTCCACAGGCTGCTTCCAGTCACCTGGGGCTTCACCTGACTTCCATGACTTTAAATACCATGGAGAGTGGCTTGGCAATTACACCAGCCAATTCCCTCAGGACTCTGGGACACATCTCACCAGGTCCCACAGACTTAGGTATGTTCATGTTCCTCAGGAGCTCTTGACCCTGATCTTCTGCTTCCCCAGCCCCTGCCTTGAAAGCCACCCACTCAAGAGGTGTGGGAGGAGAGGTTGCCGGTGAAAACTGAGGCAGAAAATTCATTGAGTCCCTCAGCCTTCTCCTTGTCCACTGTTACCAGTTTGCCAGTTCTTCCACAGGCTGCTTTTTTTTTTTTTTTTTTTTTTTTTGTGAGACAGTTCCTGGTCTTATCCTGTTATTCTTCCTAGAAAACAAAGCCCATGCAGGTGTTGCTCCTTCCTCAACCATTGCACACCATACTCCTTCTCCTTTTCCAGGATCCTCACTAGGCCTGCCAGCTGCACCTCTGTCCCTGGGGAGGGGATGGAGCAACAGATCTTGGAAATGATTTCCAGCTTTCCTTGTGACGGACTAGAAGGTGATGGGGAGTAGTGAGCAGGGATTTGCCGCACAAGGCAATTCTGCCTTACACTGCATCACATATGAGGAGGGAAGGTCAGCTGACTCATATCAAAAGAACTTCCCCAGGGCCAGTGCTCAGAGGATCTCCCCTCCAGAGTTCCAGCCACTCATCCTGACACAGAATTACATCCAGCTTGATGGGAGTCCTGAAGTACTGTCAATTTTCTTCTAGTTTCCCCAAAATTCTGTTACCAGTGAACCCCGTTTTACCTTCCCTATTGAGCCCCCCAATGACTGATGCTGTCCCCAGTTTTAGTACCATTCCAGGGAGCGTGGATCTTGCAAGGACAGTTGGGTGAACTCACCCAGTACTGGCTCTGTCATATGCCATCATCACACTCACCAGGTGGGGAGCCCACAGAGTCCCACCTGGGTTCCCAAATGGCTATCAAAAGGGGGTTGCCTTCATTTTTCATCTAGCTTGTGTATGTGTACCAGAAAGAAGGCAGAAGTTGGCACTACCTCAAACGCCTTTGCTTCTGCCAGCAATAAAGGTGCCACTAGGCTGGGAGCACAAGCAGGACCCCATGTTACAACCCTTGATTCCTCATTTTTACAATGACTGCCTGCTGATGAAAAATAGAGAATAAATAAATTACTGTTTTCTTTGGTTTCCTTGTGCAGCCTTTGCTTTTTCTATATTAAACTGCCTTTATTGTGAACCACAGGTCTCTTATTTTTCCATCTTATTTTCTCCTTCCCTGCCGTACTGGGGGAGGATGGGCTGATAGAGCATTGGGGTGAGCACCTGGCAGCAGGCCAAGATCAACCCCCCCACTCAGTGACAGGATGACTGGTAATGGCTTTAAATTGAAAGAGGGTAGATTTAGACTGGACACAAGGAAGAAATTTTTTATGATTAGGGTGGTGAGGCACGGGAAGAGGTTGCCCAGAGAAGTTGTGGATGCCCCATCATTGTCAGTGTTCAAGGTCAGGCTGGATGGGGCTTTGAGCAACCTGGTCTAGTGGAAGGTTCCCTGCCAACCCCCAGGCAGGAAAGTTTAAACTGGATGACCTTTGAAGTTTCCTTCCAACCCAAACCATTCGATGATTCTGTGATGAAAACTGTGTTAATGTTACTAATTACAGTGCTAACACATTCACTCAGCTCAAAGCCAGCAGCATTCAAACACTCAATGGCAAGACACATAATTTGTGTTTGTAACAGCAATCATTTCAGAAGCATCAGAACCAGGGGCAGAGGGTCCTTCCCAAAGCACCTGTACCACAAGCAAGTGTTAAAATAAAAAAATCAAAACTCAGTAACTGTTAGTGGGTTCTCACTTGAAATGTGCAATTCTAAAATTTGCTGTTTAACTCAGAATGGAGTACTGATGTGTGTACTAATACCAACAACAATATAATAAAAGCCAAATCATGAAGAAATCTATTACAGGCAGATGTAGAATTATGCAGAACATAGAAGCGACAATGAGGCATTCAATGCAAAATGGAAATGCAAAGCCCCTCTTGAGACATGATCAGAAACAGAAAACTGGAATTAGAAGAAGCACAAAAAAGGGAGAGGCAGGCCAAAAAAGGAGGAACCGAAGTAGCTGAGATGAGAGATAGCCAGGCAAAAGTGGGACAAAGGAACATTTTTTAGCCCCAGTGCAATAAACACTGGTTATCTGGAACAGTAACTATGTGACATATTCAGAACAACATTCATCTTGTTTTCTTTGCAGTAGTTAAACCCAACATTTTTGCTTGTTACATTTTAGAAAATACTCCCTGTTCTTAAGAGCTACCACTTGTCTGTAACTCCTGGAGCCAGTGGGGAGTTGACCTTTGCATTCCCAGCCCAAGAGACAATGTCAAGTCAAACACTCTGCACAGCCGCCAAAAAGTTTCCAAATCACCTTGGCTAGCTGCTGTGTATTTTGGACATCTCAGTCGCAAAATGGCAACATTTGGCAAGTATTTAATTTGCTGCTCAAACAGTTCCAATGCTACTTGTGGAGCCAAATAATTTAGTGAGTTTCCATTGAATGTCTATACAGACGTGGTCCCACAAAAGCTGTGTTCTGATGTCCTAACAGCTGAGGCAAAACAAATTACAGCCTTTTTATGTGGCTACTCATGACCTTAAGTTTAAGAAGAAAGTGGGAGATGTCCAGGTTTTATTTTTTTGCTGACATATTTAGCATTAAGCTTTCCACGTTTGCTGTCTTTGCTGTAAGATTCTCCTGTTGATGCCAACATTGTAATTAATTTACAACACATTGTGGACAGTCTCTTCTGAAAGATTACGACACCTCTTAGTCTTAAAAGCATCCCCAGCCCTTCAAGCAAGCTTCACTGCCACCTGACTACAGCACTGCACAAACGCACACAAAAGCTTCCACCTAGCAAAGCACACACATGACTAAACCAAATCTTCCGTGGTACATTATGAGTGCACTAATGCTCACCCAAGGACACTCGCCAAGTCATCATCTTTTGTAACAAGCTGACCAGGATGTGGGTTAATCGCATTAACTCACAAAACTATCAAAAGCAATTTGACATGGCTGAAGGCAATATTCCATTTTTCTGGAGAAGTTTCAGTCAACCTAGCAGAGGGCTAAACCACACCAAGGGTTCAGTCTCTTCATCAGTTACACAGACAAAGGGATCGAGTGCACCCTCAGCAAGTTTGCAGATGACACCAAGCTGAGTGGTGCAGTTGACACACCTGGAGGATGGGATGCCATCCACAGGGACCTGGACAAGCTCAGGAAGAATTTCATGAAGTTTAACAAGACCAAGTGCAAGGTGCTGTACCTGGGTTGGGGCAACCCCAGTATCAATCCAGGCTGGGGGATGAACAGATCGAGAGCAGCCCTGCCGAGACTTGGGGGTGCTGCTGGATGAGAGGCTGGACATGATCTGGCAATGGGCACTTGCAGTCCAGAAAGACAAACATGTCCTGGGCTGCACCCAAAGCCCTGGGGGCAGCAGGGCAAGGGAGGGGATTCTGCCTCTCTGCTCTGTTCTGGTGAGACCCCACTTGCAGTATTGCACCCAGCTCTGGGGTCCAGTGCAGGCCCTGTTGAAGTGAGTCCAGAGGAGGACACAAAGATGTTCAGCGGGATGGAGCTACTCTCCTGTGAGGAAAGGCTGAGAGAGGTGGTGCTCTGCAGCCTGAAGAAGGCTCTGGGGAGATCTTACTGGGCACTTCCAGTACATAAAGGAGGATACAAGAGAACTGAAGAGGGACTTTTTACAAGGGCCTGTAGTCACAGGGCAAGGGGGAATGGATTCAAACTTTAAAGAGGGCAGATTTAGATTAGATATTAGAAAGAAATTCTTTGCTGTGAGAATGGTGAGACACTAGAACAGCTTGCCCAGGGAAGTGTAGTGGAAGGTGTTCCTGCCTGTGGCAGTGGGGTTGGAATTAGATGATCTTTAATGTCCCTTCCAATCCAAACCATTCTATGATTTGTGAAGTTCCCTAATCAGTATCTTGAAGCTTTAAAATTCACCTAAAAGTGGCAGATACAATTCACACATGGTGAATCATCATTCAGTCGTGAATTATTTAAGGTTTTGGCACTCTTTAGGACTCCAGAAAGAAAACACAGGAACACATGAAGAAAAGGGGCAGCAAAGTATGTTTAAGAGACTCCTAGTTTTAAACTACATTCATTACAGAACACTTTTACAGAAAGCTACAAAAAAAATTGTGTCACATTTTAAGAGAAGATGGGCGAAGAGCACACCATGTATGTCTGAAATGTAAACTATTTCAAGTGAAAGAGGATCTTTGCCCTCTTCTAGACCCAAAGCACACAGCACTAGTGCTTCAGAAAGCAAAGCAAAGTGTTGTCACTATCAACTGAAAGCACAACAGAAGGAGCTGCATGAGGCAGAAACAACACTGCCAGTTTTCACAGCAAAGATCTTCCTTGCAGGCTTTTACAAAGGATATGATCTGACTAAACACTCTTCAGTACATATAAACAACCTTGACAGTTTTTCTCCTCTCATCTAAGCACACTGAACACAAGACTATAGCTTTTTCAACACCTGCAACAAACACTTGGCTTCAAAAAGAGAAAATCTCCTAGTTTTAAGTTAAACATTTACTACGTAGATTTCCTTCCTAAAAGATGTGGAATTATTGTTATTGACAATTTCTCAGCATAAATATATTTGAGATTCCCATCTCTGAACAGGAAATCACGATAATGTTTATCAAGAAATATTAAAAAATTTACTTAAGGAAATGGCTAATTCCATGGCTCTAAATGCAACAACATCAAATCTGTTACCAAGAAACTTTCAAACTGGACATCAGAAGGGAAGCTTCCATCCCACCAGCACTGCAGGCCTCAAAAAGATCGCAGATGCTTCAAGCACAAATTGGTGAGGATTATGATGGAAAGCTACCTCTGAAAGCTGAATTGAGAGTTTGATTTTATACTGTGTTCCTTATAATTTTAAATACAAACAAATCAGTGAACGAAGAAAAGGATGCAAGGTGAAGAGTTTAAATACAGAGATTTATATCTATTCTTAAAAGAAATACAGTAAGAATTCTTAAAAAATGTAATATGAACTTTATTGCATGTATCATGCCATAATCATTTGGAGATAAAAGAATAAATACAACAAAACCTCTACATTACTGAAGGTGGGAGATAAATATCTGAATAACGTTGTGTGCCAAAGTGACATAAATCATCTTGGAGATTACCAAACCATTTGATTTCAAATTCTGTGACTGAAGCAGTTACCAGTGATGACAATGCTGAAGGGCCTATGCATTTTACCTCACCTTGAAACTCCTCTTTTAGTTTTTCTGGTATAAGATCCTGTCCCATAGCCTGCAAAAAGAGTAAGAAGAAAGAAGGGAATCAAGAAAATAACTTGCAGAAAAAAACCAATCAAACATGGCATTAATAACAGATCTTTACAGGCAAAGCCCTTGTCACATGAACCACACACCATCCTGGAGAAGTTTCCAAGCCATGATGAAGTTGCCTGCCTTGGCATTCTGCATTCAGGGAGAGCTGAGACCAAAGCTCAGAGCTGTGCAACCACTCCAGGTTCTGTCTGCACTTGCACAGAAGGGTTTCATTCTGAATAGCAGCGGAAGTCTCAACACCAGCTCTGCATTCAGTTCTCACCTTGCATCAGCATCAACACTCTGAACTCCTCCTGAGGCATGTCCGAGCATGGAAAGCAAGAAGCGAAGTTTCTTTTCCCAGCCTTTCCCAACCGTGAAACAGCCTGTGTGCTACTGCCCTCTCATGGATGCCATTCCTTCAACTGCCTGCTGCCTGGCAGTGGCTTGCCTGTCACTAACTTAAAGCTGTAATGCTGACAGCAAAGTTAGAGTCTTGCTGGCTTCCTTTTGCTCCTTAAGATAAAAGTCAGAAGCTCTTTAAATAGTACTAAAAATTTTTAATCTCTATGAAGAGATTAAATGCAATATTGCTCTCCTCTGTTATTTTTTTAAAAACTAGAACCCAGTACATTAAACAGAACAAAGAAATGCAAAAGAAAGTCTCTGGCTTTTTCTGGAAACATTTATTACTTTTTATGCAAGTGTTTAATACTGCTGTGGCCATCAAATTAATCTTCACTTCCATTTCAAACTAGTGATTCACTTTGGGGCATCTAAAATTCCTGAGATAAAATGTGCAATCCCAGGAAATGGACAGCGATGATGCACCTGCAAATACAAGTCCAGTGAGAAACTTAACAACGCTGCACATTCCTGAAAGGAGAATCTCAGCAGATCAGAGACCCACCTGTGTGACGCAGGCCAGGGCTCTACAGGCACCTCTGTCAGTTCCAGATAACACACTGCCAGCAGCCCGCCCCAGCTAATTTCCCTTGCTTCCTGGCACAGTTAATTAGCTCAGGGGAGTGTCATGCTTAGAGGACAACCAGTCTACACAGAGAACTGAGACCCTGCACACAATGAAACATCCTCTTACTTTGGTCATCAGCTGCAAGGAATTTTCATCGAAACCAAGTTGAGCCACTTTGTCATCAATTTCTTTTTGACTTTTTCTGTTATTCTCTAGCACAAAGGACGACTGCTGTGACTGGGTAAGCTGAAGTAAAAGCCTGGAATGAGAAAGGTAGTTAAAAATTGGCACAGCTGGAAAAGAAGTAAGACCTAAAACCAACCAAAATGTTTAATACTTTAATTAACATTTCTAATACTTTAAAACAGCTCTTCTTCCTGACTTTTGTCTACTGCAAAGAAGTCAATACACGTGTATCAATCTAATATGGATATTGTGTATCTGTGCTATAGAACTATTGAGAAGTATTTTTGAAAAATAATATGCCAGTAGCTCTGGTTGCTCTGTGCAAACATTTTTGTCCCCATATACTTGTCACACCATTCAAAAGTGAGGCTCAGACCTGTGAGTCATCAGGTGTCCCGTGTCCTTACTACGGCCTAACAAGACAGCAGCCCATTTTTGTTTATGGAACCTGAAAAGCTAGAAATGTGGGTGTTTGGACAAATATCAAACATGCTCCCCACACAGGCCAACCCTGGAATATTTTCTTACAGCATTCACCAGTTTTATGTTCGAGGCAGTGCCCCAGAAGTCACAACCATGAACTGGTGAAGGTTACACACTCTGCTCACGACAGGCATTGATGTCATCACCAACTGCTTGACCAGCAAGAACAGTGGCAATTTCCAGAGTCCCTCACACAAGGACTGTAAAACAGGTTGGCAGAGGATATATCCAGGTATCTATACATTTGTCTCAAATCCACTGTCAGATAGACTAACAGTATTATGCTTATTTTACACTTCTAGGAGCAGAGAGACATACTGCATAATCTCCTGTGAACTCACTGAAATTCACTATGGGTGTTATAGTGGAGATAAATATCAGTTTTAGAGAATTTATTAGCGTCCAGAGAATGGCCACAAAGGTGATCAAAGGCCTGGGATGTCTGCCATTTGGGAATAGGCTGAGAGAACTGGGTTTGTCCAGTCTTGAGAAAGGAAGACTCAGGGGAGACCTCCTAACCATGTTTCAGTATTTAAAGGGCAGATACAAAGAAGATGGAGACTCCCTTTATACAACAAACCACATGGAAAAGATGAAGGAAAATAGGTATATGTTAATTCTGGAGAGATTCCAACTGGACACAAGAGGAAAGTATTTTACAATGAGATCAGTCATTGGAATAATCTCCTCAAGAAAGTTGTGGATTCCCCAGTGTTGGATATTTTAAAGATTCAGCTAGACTGGGTGCTGGGCCATCTTGCCTAGATCATGTTTTTGCCAAGAAAGGAAGATACTTGAGGTCCTTTCCAACCTGGAATTCTATGATTCTACAATATTCAACCAAGGGCCCACTAGAACTTAGCAGTGTTATTACTGAAAAAGTGTTTAATTCAAGCTTTATGCAAAAAGAAGAAGAACAATTTTTTTATCCTATTTACCGAAGTTAAATGAAGCTGGTGTTATAATAGTGGTGTGCATTTTTAAGGAAAAGACTCAAGATCTAAGATGAAAACTTTCATTTGAACACTATAAACATCAAAATTTACAAGTCTGAATTTCCCAGTCAAAACTTTACGAATTTACAGATGGTTTGTTGGTTCCAAGTAAAAATGGAAAGTATTTTTAATTTATAAAGCATTTTTGTTTCAAAATTTGCATCAACATAGTATAAAAAAGAATGAAATCACAATGAAAATTAAACAAAAAAACCACTCCAATTTGTTTTCAAAACTATGAGAGTCAATTATTCATGATGCATTAACAGAGAAACTTATTTCCTATGAAAACCAATACTAATATCCCTTTTCCAGGTGCAACTTATCCTGCACATACGTTTATACACCATCTACATCCCACTTAAAATCCAACAGACCTGAAAATATTAGAAAACCTGCATAAGCCTTGGGCAGGGGAAAAGCTTATCCTGGGCAAGTGTATCTGCAAATATAAACCACAGTAACACTCTGTGAAACTGTGCAGCCAAGCAAGGAAATGCCACCATTTATAACTGTCTCAGTTCTGAACTATATACACTGAAACAAGCAACACAAATTATTAATAAAAATGTAGCTTCAATATTCAATATCAGTACTAAATCAATTAACTTTTTCCGAGTAGCAATTAAAGTCTTCATCTCTTAGTCTGAGTACAGTTAAAAGCTACTATTTGGGTTTTTTTCATTTCTTAAATCTTGCCCCAACAGGGCAGTTATAAAGTGTTCTCTGTAAACATTTCTGGACATTCATAAGATGCCCTTAAAAACGTTTAATGACTGATACATTACTGAGAGGCAAGAGGGAGAAAAATCATCCAAGATTATTTTAACAAAACCAGTTCCTACTTATCTCTTTGAAAGATTATGTTTTGGGGATTTCTGCTGTATGCAAGAGTTTTAGGAAGAGGGGAAAGAAAAGGAAAGAACATTTTAATGCAGCCCTGTCAATCAGTTGTCATGGAGTTCATTTTGCAGCCTCATCCATTATGCAGATTGGGGTATTATTATAAAATACATTTTCATTCAAGCATGAGGCTTCAAGCAAGTAAGACAGGTGGCACTCGCAGAGGGAAGACTGGCTATGCCTTCCCTTTGGGGCATTTCTGCTGCTGCATCTTTAATACCAGACCAGGAACAGCAATGGTCTAGCAGGAGCATTTGTTGAAGAACAGACCCTTTTGTATGTAATTACTTGAAAAGATTCACATTATAAGCTCATTTAAAAACTCTTTACTTCTCAGCTGTGCATGACACTAGGTTACTCTTTCCACTCAGATTCACACTCTTCACAGCCATCACACTAAGTAGATTTTGCTTTTTAGATCTGAAGCAGTAGTAGGTTGCTTCCAAGTTATTGTTGCCAACTCTGAAGCAAGCATTTAAATTGAAAATGCAAACTGAAGACAACTGGGAAAAATATGCTTTACATTGTTCTTGACTGAGAGAACTTAACATTATTCTGAGAATACATACAGTTACCTTGCTCTAATGAATGAGGCACATGCTTTTATCCCAACTTTCTTTGACATGTTCTGCTTCCAGGACTTGGAATCTGCACGTTCCTCTTTGTCCGTCCTTTCCAGTTCTCCTGAAGTGCAGAGGAATTCTCTCACCACTTGGCTGCTGGAACAAATCACTGCATTCTCCCACTTTGTTTCTGCAGTAAGGTTGAACCAAGGGCCTTCTTTCTGGCCATCTGATCTGTGAGGCTGCAAATTATTCTCTCTGCCAGGTGATGTTCTGAAACTGCTATTTCTTACACAAACCTCTTCAGACTGATTTACATTTGCTTCTGGAATGACTAATGGAGACAAATTCTGTAAAAGGCTCATATAAGCTTCAGCAAGTAACTTCCAGAACCAGGGACTGAAAGGATGTAAGCAGATAAGTTGCTGAAGACACATGATCTTTTTTTCTACGTTTTCCAGACCCTGGTAAATGGAAAACTGCAGGTTGAGAACCGTTGTTAAGTGATCTGTGTTAGTTGCGCTGTTTCTCTAGAAACAAAAGATAACAGATTAAAACCAAGAGTAGAATAGAATCATCCTTCAGAGCCTAAGAAAATGTCTCCCTAAATAATGACATACGAACATCACAAGGTAATTTTTAAACTGTACAAAACGGTGCTCTGAATTTAAAATGATACAATGGGATACAGATCTTGCACAATTCAAGCTGACAGCATTCCCTCTAGCTGCCTTGTCTCAGTCTGAGAGGCAAGAAGGCCCTAAATGCTGTCATTTGTTTATTTTCCTTCAGAGTGTTCTACAGCTGCCTTTCTTTGCAGTATAAATACCTTTTATATAATATAAAAAAGCATCAATAATATTCTAGCAGACTTCAGAGCCTCTGGACTTTTTCCTTTATGGGAAAAACTCAATTTGTGGCTAGATAGTCTTCTTGGTGGCAGTTTGGCAGCAAGTATATGGAAATAAAAGGGAGTTTTGAACTGTCACTTGTAAAGTGGAAAGATTTAAGCACTCATTTATTCCCTTTCTTAAAATTCCTATTACATTGCATTAATTCTGCCTGGCAGACCATGGTATTTAGTCCCTTCCAGGACTACCAGCTTCCCTGCACAGGGAGCTCATTGTGGTACAGGGTGTTCCAATTTCTAAAGAGTGATTATATCTGCAGTGACAGTTACCCTCTGTTTACCAAATACTCTGAGCGCTGAACATCCTGAAGGATTATACACATGAAAATTATTTTTCCAGAAAATGGTCAGTATAAAAGAACTACTGGCAATGTTTTCATGTTCAAACCCTAAAAGAAAGACTGCATTATTTACCATTTTTTCTGCAATATCCAGAGCCTCCTTGTGCCTTCCTAGGCGAGATAAACACCGAGCCTGGCCCTCCTGGACATCGCGTCTCATTGCAATGTTGCTGGCAGGTAAGAGTAGCAGGCAGTCTGAGTATTCACACAGGGCTTTCTAGGAGCATCACAGGAAGAAAAGCCAACAAAACAGGGAGAGATTTGCATTTAAAAGCAAGCCTGACAGCACGTTTTTTTTACGACTGCAGTCACAAAGGGAATTCAGAACCTGAAGTCTGCATTTGCATTTCTCCAGACTCAGCTACTACCTGTGCCAGCAAGAGACAAGGCCCCAGTACTACACAGCCAAGTCTAGATGGTGATGAGCAGCCTCAATTCTAACTCATGTTTAGGCCCCAGCAGGATTCACCACACATCTGCCCACCTCTCTCTCACCAGGCTTGATGCAGAAGGGATCATCTCCTGACCTGGGTAATATGTGACACAAGGCATCTTTCCCCCCAGCTCAATGATCTGAGTGCTCATCCTAAATCTGTGGGACCTTCTTTCAAAACCACCACATTCTCCATGGGAAGGTTTGAACCTGCAAGTACCTCACCTCAAATAATCAGTAAGTCAGAGAATACCACAAGGAAGGTGAATCTCCGTTGTTCCTGTAGGCTGTTTTAATGTACATGAAATAAATATTAATTGGGCTAAGGAAAAAGGCACGAATGAGCAATACTTCTGCAGCTTAATGCTCAGGGCACTCACCAGGACTCCAATTAACATTTAAATACATTAAACTAAGTATTCAGTGAAGCTAAGTCTGGAATCTTGATTTCTCTCCCTTTGTTAGTGCTCAGAGAGAAGACTGAAGAGCAGTGCTCATTCTCCCATCTCTCAAAATGAGTATTTAATTATTCCTTGAAAACTTTAATGGTTCTAACAGGAAGAGCTTCTAGGAGACATACCCTAAATACTTCCTAGCAAAACGGCTGAAATATTTTTCTTTCCTGATGCTGAGCTCACATTCCTTCTTAAGCAAAAGAGGGAGCTCCCCTCTGCCCAGTGCATGCAGCAGCCACTGGTGAAAATGGATCTGAGGGTTGAGGACAATCCTGTTTGCCTTGTTATGTGACAAAGGGAAATAACCTGGCACGGTTCAGGCATTATGAATCCCAAGCAGATTCTACAGTCATCTATATCCTAAAAACAAGCACAGCTTAGATCACTGCTGTCCTTGACATTTCCTATCAAGTGACCTATCCTGAAGTAAAAAGACACTGACAATGAGAGAAGAGATTACTAGCCCTATTTACATATTTCCAGCCCTCCTTCTAAGGTCTGTGCTTCCAAACCTGTAATTTTATGTGCAATTGAGCTCTGGTTCTTGTTCCACCAGTGATCTAGGTTAGCAATAAAACTGAAAACATTTCTAACATGAATTGCTGCAACAGAAAAGAGTTAGGAAGCAACGGTCTGTTCCATTTAGCAGATCTGAGGAGGTGTTATTCTCTCCTGATTGGGAGACACAGCAGTGAGAAATCTGCTTTTCCTGAGGGTCAGCAGCTACATCTGACGACAGCCTGAGGCAGCTCTGCTATTAGCACCCATTTATGAATCCCTTCAGGGCATCTCAGCTGAGACTACAAAACATCTGTCAGGTATACACAGGGCTGCAGTGGTGCTGGAATAATAGTAGGATCAGTGCCAACTGAGGTACAAAAACATCCACAAATCCAATGGGCAAGGCAAAAGGAGTACAGTCAGAAGTCAGCTGGAGGGCTTTGAAATCAGGGAGCCTGTAATGCAAACCATAGGCTGGAACAAGAAGCTACACCTGAAACAAGGGCTGGAGATGCTGATTTCAACAAGGAAACAAGGTAACAAAACCTAGATCTTGCAACTAGGACTGCAAAAGGCAGGAGAGCATCGCTGATGAAGAATGCGGCTCAGGACATACATAGTGAGGAGAGGTCTGGGAGAACCGCGGGCAGGAATAGACACGGACAACATCCACGCACGGCAAAGGCACATCCGGCCTTCCGGAGGGAGCGGAGGCAGCAGAGACCTGGGACAAGTCACGGGAGAGGCTGCTCCGCGACCGGCAGGAGCCTGACGACCACTATAGCTTTCATCTGACAGCGGGGGGAGCTCTGAGAAAGGCGACCCGCAGCCACGTGGTGCCAGCGATCTGACAGTCTTTGTGGGACACAGCATTATCCCCAGGAGCTGAGAAACCCACGTACCAAACTCTGACCATGACTTCCCCGGCCACAGACACCAGCTCTGCTCACGGCTGAACTGCTGCGATGCGCCCGCCTGCCTGGGATCAGTTCCGGGGCAGCGCCGCGCTCCTGCCCAGCTTGCTCTAGTCCCGGATGGATCGTGGCAGAACGCAGATCGCCACTGCGGCCCGGCCGCAGCCCGGCCCTGCCCGGAGCTGCCCCGCGTTCAGGCACGAACGAGGAGCGGGATTAACCGCAGCACGGCCGCCGGACCCGCAGGCCGCGGTACATAATGTACATTCACCCTGGCGCAGCACATCGGGAACTGCAGGACCGCCCCAGTTTCTGTCCCCACAACTCGCCCCGGCCCATGCGAGCGCCCGGGAAATACCTCGAAGTCTCGCTGCCGGAATGCCCAGTCCGCCCGGAACTTGCTGCCCGTGACCCCGCCGGCGCCTTCCCCGCCGTCGGCCGCGATGTGGAACCACTGCGGGCACACGGAACACAGAGCACACACAGACCCGTCACGGGCCGCGCTGTGGAACCACTGCGGGCACACAGAGCACACACACAGCACACACACAGCACACACAGACCCCTCACGAGCCGCGGAACGACTGTGGGGACACAGAGCACATACAGACCCGTCACGACCCGCCCCGCCCGCCCCGGCTCCTCACGCGGGGCTCGCAGTGCCTGGCGCCGCAGGGAGCCCCGTCCCCGCCGCCCGAGCGCCGCTCCCGGCTCGGCGCGAACAAGGAATCCTCGAACTCGGGGCCCAGCGCCGGCTCCATCGCCGCCGCCGCTCCCGCCGGCCCCCGCGCGCCCCCGCCGGCCCCGCTCCGCGCGGGGGGAGGGGATCGGGCACCGTTCACCCAAAGGGAAGTGCTGGGAGACCTTCCCGTAAGGAGCTGAACCAAAGCCCCGCGCCTTGATAAATTAACTGCGTAATTGTGGAGGTGCTCTGTTAGCATCTCGTCCCTGTGACTGTGCAGGGGTGAGTGGGAATGTGTTTTGGTAACTTTCCCATTTGATTTCAGTTCTGTCTCAAAGCAGAAGGGGAAGCTGGTGTGTAATCTGCTCTAGGTGACCCTGCCTTGGCAGGGGGTTGGACTAGATGTTCTCCAGAGGTCCCTTCCAACCCTAAAAATTCTGTGATTCTCTGAAATTTCAGGCTTTCCACGACAGGCTTTCCCAGAGCAGCCTACACTGTGCTATGGCAAATGGCAACACAGCCAAGTGAAGACTGATCCTAGACCTCCTTCAGAATGTCAAGACACAGGCACACAGATGCTCATTCATTCTCTGCATGCCCCAGCTGCCTGCCCTGCCTCATGGTATTGGTGTGCACAGTGTGCTGTGTTTTAAGGGTACTGCTATGCTGTTTCATTCCTCCACCTTGCCAGTCCGTCCATCCAGGAAGGTCCATTTTGTCCCAACTAATCACCACACAGGTTTGGAGAAGGTGAGCTGAAAAGTCATCCTTGTACTTCCTTAGCCTGCAAAATGGACTAATGAACTTGTCCATTAGAACCAGAACAGATTTTGAGACCAAAGCAGTGATGATTTTTATGTGAATTTAAAGGTTTCCTTCCAGTAGACGTGTAAAACACGTGGTTTGGTTTTGTTAGGGTTTTTTTTTAATGTGCTTAAAATACCCTTCCATACCAGTGTAGTTATGACTGGATGTAGCATGACCTGGCATAAATGCCAGGGCAGAAACTCAACTTTGGTAGTTGGAATTGATCAGAACAATTAAAGCAGATTGATGTTCCTTTTGCTTGTAAACTTGCTGTTTGGCAAGCAAGCCCTCCAGCACAGAGGAAACTGTTCAGCAAGTCTTGAGAGAACCAGGAGTTTCCTTGACATGCTTCAGTCTTCCTGTTACAAGTTTCAAGGTAGGTGAGGACAGTCACTTGTGTTTGCACACCAAAGGCATCTGGCTTCCTCCTGCCCACAGACCAGGACAGGCAAACCACACGGGAGTCAGACTGTGGAGGTTGGCACAAGTGTCTGAACAGTTTCAGCACCTGTAGTGCTCCTCACATACACTGCACACACATGTTCCCTTTCCCCCTACTCCAGGACTGCAGGTCATGCTGAAACACACCAGTCTGATGAACAAGGCGCAAAAATAAGGGCAAATAAGCACAAATCAAAAAGAAGAAAATCCAAAAAAAGAAACATGAGTAATCAAAGTGAAATGTGGCCCCAGCTCAAAGTAAAACAAAAAGAGCAACGCATTCCCAGGGGCAAATCCCACAGCAGCTGGTTGGCTGCCAGCTTGGATTGCGGAGTCCTCCAGGGGTGGGGGTTTCAACCATCGTTTCTTCTGAGGATACCAACGTGGTCTACAAAAGGCTCTGTGTTGCAATGCAGAGAATGCCTTTGTCTGGTAAATTGGTGATAGCAGAGCCTTGATTCCCAAGTGCCACACAGGGGGCCTAGCAGCTGACTGTGTGGTTTCAGTTCTAAGTCATGGGCAAAGTATTGCCTCTCTTCTTCATTCCTTCTTTGCCTGGCTCTCCCCTGCCCCTGCCTCCCCTCAAGACATTTAAAAAGATTCTTATATATTAGTTACAGAAATGAAAAAATGCAACTTTAAGAAATTCCACTGCCTTGTCAGCACCGGAGGTTTGCTCAATTTCTCCCTCAAGATCCAAGTCATCAGTGTAGCTGCCAGAATACAAATTCTCACTTTACTTAAGTAAGTAAAGCTGCTTGCCCGAGTTTGCATGGCATGATTTGCCTCGGTGCTGTTAGCCTTGGCTTCACAGAGGAGAAAACATCATCCCTGGAAGAGGCAGCTTTGAGCGGGCTCAAATATATGAGCCCTGCAAGAGCCTGTGCTGCTGCAGCTGCTCTGTGCAGGCAGCTTCGGGGATAAAAAGAAGCTGTAGATGAATCTCTCCCTAAAGGCAGCCAAGGTCTTACTCCACTGCCAGCCACCAGCTCGGCACATGAGCATTGGACCAATAAAAATGGGCTCCAGTAAGTTGTGGCCTCCAAACGAGTTCCTGTGCATCAGCAAAGCCATTGTGGCTGCTCACATGAGTGTGCCTCGTTACAGCAGCAGTGAGGGGCTGTGACCCAGCTTCACCCTGGGTGAGCAGGGGCAGGCAAGTGGGGGGCGGGCCAGTGTGCTTCATCCTGCAGTCAGGGTGAGCCCAGAGACAGCCCAGGTTATGAGCCAGGGATTTGTCACACTGTCCTATGGCCTGAATCTTCTGGCCAGGAAAAGAAAAGGCAGCATGGAAGACAGTTTGTCTAAAGCCCTTATTCTCCTGGTTTCCCTGTCTGAGGCAAAATTAATTCAGAAGAATTCTCCTCCAGTGCTTCTTTAATTACTGATGTTGTTATTTATGACAGCCTGCCTCCATGGGTCCTTGCCACAGTCCAGCCACTCTTGTGCTAGCACAGACACACCACAAAGGTTTCAGAGACCATCAAGCACGTACAGCAGAAACAAGAAACCTCAGTTGGCAACTAGGGCCCTATCTTGGTAGGCACTACCCACACTCATCGACCAGGAATAATGCAGCTCTCACATGGCTTTATTAAAATATACTGGAAAGCAGCTGCCTTTGGAAAAAAGCAGAAGAGAGAGTAGTTCTCTCCTCAAAGCAAGAGAGCTGCCTGTAGTGAAGAGGCCAAGTAAGGCCCACAGGCAGCATTCCTCAAAGGATGGGGTGGCTCCTGAATTGTTAAGTGGATTCTTCCAGACATTGTGAAATAGTCATACCTTAAGGGAAGATTAGTTTTCTTGTTGGATACTCATAACAGAGGCTCTTCCCTGAACACACTCATGAAAAGAGGAGCAGGTCTTTATTTGCTGACACTGTCTCCCTGCATCCTTGTCTCTTGCCTTTTATTTAGATTGCAAGTCCTTTACAGCAGAAACCATCTTTCCTCTTCTTTGCATGATGTCACACGTAAGGGGGTATTGTCCATGACTACTGGGAAAGTAATACAAGTAATATTTCATGGCTTGGGGCAGACAAAGGTTATCACTACTACAAACTGCAAACAAGAAAAGCTCTGATGAGCTCAGATAGCTCTAGCATATCTTACAATGATGTCAGTTAAGTTCTAGTTCTAGTTAGACACAACAAAAATTGAGTGGGGAGGTGAGGGGTGCATTGTGGAAATCAGAGAGTATGAACTGTTGTTAATAGAAGCCAAAAGCTTTTTAGGGGTCCTTAGGACAGACAGGAGAAGATGCATCCCCCAAAAGATGGTTCACTTCCCTGCTCTACCTTAAGACAGTGCAACCTTTCAAGCCCCTGGCAAGCTATATTAACTAGGCCATAATCTATCCCCCTCAGGCTTCACAAACCCCAATAAAGTTGTTATTGCCAAAAGGGTGCACTGCGCACAGATGTGTTCAGCTATTAATGGGTTTTGCAGCTATTTTCTGTCTAGTAGGATAAATGATGAGCAGAATGAGTATGCCCTTGGGTTTGACTAGAAAGCTGTTGAAAAGAAAGAGAAAAAAAGCTTTCTGGAAAGATAGAAAGAAGAAAGTGATCAAGTGCTAGAAAGAATCCTAAAGCACTGATCTTCCCAAGCAAGCTTACACATTTCCAGTACTGATGTGATCATGTGTCTGAACTGTTTCACTAAGCCACATAGTACAAGCACTGACATTGTACCTTGATGGTCTGTGAATACAAAAATCATGGCAAAGGGTGGTATCTCCAATCTACTGCTCTAACTGGAAAAACAACCAAGAGAGTCTCAGGGTTGGGCATGTTTGAGGTATTTTTACACCCTTTTTTCAGTTTTATCAGTTTTTCTGAAAACTCATTAACTTGCCCTGGCCACCGTTATGTTTGTTGCTTAATTGCTACTTGTGATGAAACCAGGCCACAGAGACCACAGTGGATTTGTTATTTCTCTAGGTTAAAACTTTCCTACTGCAGTTTTCAGGACTGGGCAGGACTAAGCAACACTGGTGGCAACTCCTCTAGGACACCATTTAAGACCTTTTTTGTAACAATATTGAATAAACTGAACTGACTTACTACAATATTGCTATCTTTTACGAAAGAGAAACAAGTCAGAAGAATTAGAAAAAAATAAGCTACACAGAAGAAATACACCCAGGGCTTCAGGCCTGCCCTTCAGTGACATTCACAACTCGGTTTTTTTTCAGTCCCTGCTCTCTTTTTCCATATGGAGGCTGCCTCCTCATGGGAAACAACCAAACTGTTGATCCTGCAGTGTCTTGTTTCCATACAACTTTTGCACTGCTGGAGAGGACTGGTAGGAACTGCTATTAAATTTAGCTTCTATGTCTTCTTACCATCTTATACAAGTAGCAGTGCCTGCAGGAAATGTGAGGCACAGCAGAGGGAAAGCACTGCTCAACAAATGTAGAAATCCAGAATGGACTTTGACCACAATTGCTCCCTTCCTCCCGTTATTGCATGTGAAATGAATTTAGAGCAAAAATCTATAAAACATACATCAATGATGCAGTTTTTAACTTTGTGGTATCTCTAGGAAAAATGATGAACCCCTTCCGTAACACGGCATTTGTGAGGCTCCAGTTCTGCATGTTGTGGGTGCCAGGTGTGATACTTGCACAGAAATCCTTGCAGCTGGACTTCATCTGGAGACTCTGACCAGCTGCTGGCAACTCCAGAACTAAGAGCAATTACAATTGCAATACTATTTGTACCATCTCCAGTTCAGAACACGTTATTGTTACAGGCTATTTTGTGGGCTCTCTTCTTTGTTAGTCCCTTAAGACAGGCTTTACTGAAAATACGGTTTTTTTCCTCTTTGGCTCTCATTTAGGAAAACTGAAGATCACTAGGAGAATTACTGCCAACACTGACCTTTATTTTCACCCAAAGACACAAATCAACTAGGTGTGACACACACTTGCATTCCCTTTTTCCATCATTTCTTCCTTCTACCAAATATTTTAAGGTAAAGAAGATCAGCTCAGCACTGAACCTGTAAAGAAACACACATGGGAGAGAAGTTAGTCACAATGCTGGCAGTTCAATATTATAGCAGTAGAAACATATATTCAAATATTTCATTTTACAGTATTTGAAGTGCAACAAGTCTTTAACCACCAAAAACGTTAGAAACCGCCATCTATCTGAGTGTAAGGACCTCCACCAGCAGTATTTCAAAGCAGCACCAAGCCCACAAGGAACAATTTATAGAGGGGACTTTCTGGCATACAAAGGGAAAAAGGCAGTACACAAAGTGGCTTGGTATTTTATATTTGCAAAAATAGTAGTTGATAATATTGTTATGAAAACAAATGCAAGCTGAAAGATCCTGGGAGAAGGGGGCTGGGAAGAGGGGGCTGGGAGAGGGAAAACAACCCACAGGGCAGCTGATCTCTTGTGAAAATATCTACTGAATTGCAGTGTTTTGGAATGGCTGATAACACTGTAAACAAAAAAAGTACCTTTGAAAAAAGGTGACTGCGTACATACTCCAGTGCTTCTTTTAACTCCTTCATTAGCTGGTGGGTTCTTGAATAAGCATTCTTCTTTTTTACCGAACTGAGTAAAAATATTTGGCCAAACACCAAGCTGTAGTGACTACTTGTGCTCATCTCCAGTCCTGTGCTAAGGTCACAACTTCAGCTAGAAATGTCATTTTTCAGACTAGCATCAGCTACAGCACAGGAATGACTCTTACCGCTTTGAACATTTTTCTTTGGTGGGGATACATGTGCAGGCACAATGTCAAGTCTTGCAGAAAAAACTCAGCCTCGAGCTCCTCTAGTTGCAGCTCAACAGCTGGAATAGACAGGTGTGATGGGTCTCACCAAAGCAAGACAGTGGCACTGCCTCCGGCAGGGAGTGGCTAGGAATGATGGCAGGTTGGGCTCACGGGAGAAGGGCAGAGCTCAACAGAAAGCAGCCCTTTCCTCAGACCCTTCTCATCTCAGGAAAAGGCACACGTTAAAGCAGCCTGTCCAACTGACAGGGACTTCAGTGAGGAGGTGGTTCCTACTCACCCCTACTCTTCCCACTCTGAATATTTTAAAAGCCATAATAAAAAGCATCTGCCTTAATGAGAAAAATCATGTGAATGTCCTGGGCTGCTGACACGGCAGAACAGTTCAGCAACAAGCAGCTGTACTGACTCACACATGAAGCTGACCTCACACTGGCTGTTCAGCCAAGTCAGTTCTCTAAATTCAATGCATCTGAGGAATTGGTGAAATTCCATTTTCTGTAACAAGGAAAAAGATATTTGAGAAGATCTGGTTTGTGACATTTTCATACAGACACGATTCCTGGTTTCCACACCACCTCTTAAAACCACACACACTCAGTAAGGAGACATTTATTCCATTATTTCTGTTTTCAAATTTTTTGGTACAAAGTTTATTTTCAGAAGTTCTCACATGATCCTTTCTTCTACCAGCGTCTTTAGGATTTTTCTATCTCTGATTTATTTTCTTTATCTGTTGAAGCAAAAGCAATAATTGCTACAGAAAGCAATAATGGCAATATTACAAATATTTTACAGCAGCATCCATTCGTTTCCTTGCCTCAAAAAAATAACAAAAATAAATCCAAAGACAAGATCCATACAGCCACAAAGGCTTAGGTTTGTAATATCCAGAAGTATGCTGCGTTCCCATATGAGTTGTACAAGTCCAGCACAACTTTCCAAGTTTGTGCAGAGCCTGATAAATAAGACACAGAAATATCAGTTACATTATACTGTTTCTAAGAACTTTTACTCTGTAAAATGTTTGGTCACTCAAAGCTATAAGCTTAAATCACATATCAAAGAACACAGGCAATAAAGCCCATCTTACTAAAACATATAGTATTAAGCCAAACAAAATATAAGAGGACAAAATCTAGTGGTCACTGAAGCCTCTTCAAAAAAGGTCTAAAACCGAATGTTTCCATCACGTATCAGAATAAAAACGTACTGTATTAAAATTTGAATCTTTTTTTACAAGCTGTCTTTTAATCAGTCTTCTATTAACAGTGCAGAACTGCCAACTGCAGTAGTTTAACTTTGGCACAACACTAAGTTCCAATCCTTTTCAATATTCAAGTCCTGTGTGTGTCCAAAAATTTTCTTGGTTTCACGAAAGATTAGGCCCATTCACAGTTAACCAGTTATCTTGAAATTTTTCAAGAATTGCTTCCCCTTCACCACACTGGGCAGCTACAAAGGAAAGACATTGTAAGCTATTGCATCATTCAAAAGAAACTCTTCATTCTAGACAGTGACAGTATTGTTGCTTCCTTTAACATCACATACACCAGACAGATCACACAGACGGCTATATACTGGACACCTTTCTAAAAACCTTGCTGGTTGTTAGTGAATCATCTTCCTCGTACTTCAAATACATAACAATGCATTAACTTAATTTCATTTCACATGTCAAACAGGACATTTAAATATATTGCAATATATTATAGAAAATTGCAAAGCGCCATCATTTCTGTAAACGAGACTGACACCTGTTAACTCTCCTGTGCACATGAAGAGCAGTACCTAGTGCCACATTTTCTATACAATATAAAGCCTTCCCAGGTAGGGCAACTCATTTTAGTGCATTTCTGTACAGACTGTAAGCACACATGCAGATAGCCAACTATGCAGGGTTGGAAATACTTTTGTAAGCTGAAACTGGAAGATGGGGGGAACATTCTGAAATCATAGCAGAACTCTTGTGGTTGATCATTTCGTAGCACAGATGAAGATTTGACTCTTCTGTCACTCTAGCAGATTCTTTAGGGACAGTTTCATGATAGGTATCTGTATTGGGTTGACCCTGAGTTGATGGACAGTCTTTAAGACCAATTATGCTTCTCACAATTTACATATTTAAAACGCACAGAAAAGCGAGACTTCCCCTTTTGTCGGAGGTCGCCTGGGCCGGGACCACTGCCCCTTTCCCCCTTTCCCAATGCTGCGGCACGGACCCTGGATCACTGCAGGGGGGCTGTCCCAGAGCCGCAGGCAGCTAAAACCAGCCATGGACTGCCACAGCTAAACTCATCCAGCGCAGCTTCTGGGGACAGGCGGGTCCCTCTCCTCTCCATGCGGAGCCGGCGGAGCCAGCGGGAGCTGGCAGAGCCTCCTGTCTGCAGCCAGCACACTTCGTGCTGAACTGAAGAGGACACCACACAGCCAGCAGCACAGAGGGAGCGAGGCTTTCCCCACCGTAAAGCCTGAACAAGAGCACTCTTCAACATGGCAACGTCAGAGTCAAGAGAGAAAGAGAAGTGAGTCACGTGGGACGGAGCTGGAAATGGCGACGGGAGAAAAGAGGGCGGTGCCGCGATTCTGGCGCGCAGCTTAAAAGAAACCTTCTTGCATGCCGTGGTAAGAAACTGTAATACCACAAACTGTTTGTCTCTTTAATCCATTTGAAGAACATGGGGGGATGGAGTATCTTCGTGTGCCTGTGAAGATTGTGAAGAGTGCCTATGCCAGGCTATATAGAAATAGTAAGAGGCTGTTAAGAGACTTGTGGCGAAGAAAAGCCTTTGTGTGCAGGCCAAATAACTTATCCTTAAAAAGATGAATAACCCCATGTGATGGCCCATGTTTTGTAGTGTGAAGGAACTGTGAGATTTTTCATGGGAGAGATGTTCTACACACAGCAGATTGTTTGTTTCCGGGCGGATCTGCTGTTAGTGGCAGTTTGGGAACCACGTGCAACTGAAGGAAAATCCTTTTTTCCTTAAGCATAAGAGAGAGACTTTTCAAGAACTGGAACACTGACTAACATCCCATGTTCTGTTATCCCTTGTGTGAGCTGGGTAAAAGGAGAGAAGTGCTGGGGGGGGGGGGGATTTGCTTTAATTTTGTTTTGTTATTTTCTCTTTACTTTTAATTCTATTAGTAATAAAACTCTTTCATTGTACTGCAACTGTTTAAGGTTTGTGCCTGCTTTGCTTTTCTCCTAATTCTTATCTCACAGAAGGAAAATAAGTAAGTAATGAATATTTTGAACCAAAACCACTACATTTAATTGGTGTTTCCGCCCGGTTTCGAACTCAACCCGCTACAGTATCTAGTATTGAATAAGCATAAGGAAATACTTTCGTCAACCGGGACACAAATATCTGTCCTAACACATTCTAGGTTATGCACAGTCCAATGTTCACACAGTAACCTTATCTCTAAAATACTTGAGAAAACCCAAAGCATTTTTATGCCACAGTATTATGACCAAGGATCAGTTACTTTATCCACTGTAGTGCTACCTGCTCTAAATAAAAAGAAAAAAAAAAAAGAAAAAAAAAAAAGAAAAAAAGCCTCATTTCCCAACAAGCATCAAGTTGGAAGCAGAGGTCAGTACCATTGCTAACGACAACACAGGCATCAGTGCCGCAATCCAGCCAGAAGATCTCTATAATGTCAGATGTCTGCACGTCAAGGTAAGTCAATGGAGCTGAGGTACAGTTCCTTCTGAGTGACTCCAGGCATGCAGGATGAGCAGGTTTGCATTCCTTGCTGTACTGATTACTACAGTGTCTTGCCCCAGTGCAGACATCAACATGCATCAGACAAACCCCACCTTAATTCATGAAAAGTGCTACAGGATACTCAGGTTATCCCTCTACATTTTATAATGTTGCGTGAGTTGGTTTTGCAATGACTGTTCACTGAAAAGGTGCAGATGCTCTTCACCACAGAAAGAGAAAAATCCCCAAGAACTCCAGCCATTACAATTGGAAATACTGCCTATAACCCACCTGTGCTTCAAAATCTCCCTTTTAAGAAGTGGGGAAAAAATGCAGAAATTTGAGTTATTGTGTGTTAGTAGCTATTAAAGGGATTTTTCACTTTCTGTTGAAATTCTCAAAATATTTTCCTACAGAATTTTAATACATCAGCAAACCTCAAGTAACCTGACCTTTTAAGTTTGTATCATGCTTCTTGGTAAATCTACTTATCCTAGGCTATCACAAGCTGGATGGAGAATACAGGTGTAACCCAGCACTGTTCAGTGTTAGGAACTGAATCCTCTACTAGCCCTTCCCATCTTTAATTTACACAATCATTCCAGGCATTATAAACAACTCTCAAAAGTTTTACTGTTCCCTGGTCATTGATACTATCTTTCTATTACTACTGAATGCAAGCAAAATTGTTTTCAAAGAAAAAAATAAATTAAAGAAAATAGCTGTATTTCATTGCACTCTACTTTGTGCCTTCAGGTTAGGGCAGGTATGTTTAACACTACAGAAGCTTAAAGATTATCTTCTCTCCTTGGGAGATATGAATATAGACAGGTATTGGACTCAGGTGGAGGACGCAAATCAGTACTACCGTATTTACAGAAGCAAATAGTGACATCCAGCCTGAATACACAGTACTCCGTTAAGTGCAAAAGAGAAAACACTCCCCACCTTAAACCGCAGCCTAGTTACTCAGCAGCCAGAGATCAGTTGTCAGAGTTGCTGCTGTGCTCTCATTTCAGAGGAAAACAGAGGAGGAGAACGTCTGCATCTTTGGGCTTTCTGGCCTATGGGGACCGTGTACAGCCATGAATCACTTTGTGTGGGATCCAGAAATCCTTTCTTTGCTCTGTAGAGGGGAAGGGAGAGCATTTGCCTGCCTCAAGCATTTCTTGGAAAGCAGAAGAAAATCTGCTTTTGTTCGAGGTGAGCAAGTAATCCATTTGAAAATTATTTCATGTCATGTGTGGACGTGGCATGAGTTTCTTTCCCGATAATCAAAGCTACAGTCAGACACATTACATATAATGTAATGAAAAAGCAGTTTTCAACATGGTACCGGACAAGGTTAAAAATGGGCAGGGCCTCATTTACTATAATATATATTAGAGATAATACACTAAATTCTAATAATGAGGTACTAGGTATCTTTTCTTTGTTTTCCAACAAAGCATAAATTTCTATGTGCTAAAAATGAGTGACTGTAATAACTTATTCTTTCTGTCAGAACAGAAGGAGTTAAAATTGTTTTGCTTATCAGCATTTAGGAAAGTAAATTCTGCAGGGCATGCAAAAGTCAGACAGAGCCTTCAAGCTTCTTCATTTTCCCTTCTGTTCACTTCTTACATGCCAGCACTGTTAGTTCATTCAAACCTCCAGGGGAATATAGGCCTGACTTTCTTTTTTCCAACACTAACTTTGGGGTCACTGAGAGGCTGATACTGGGAAGACAGCTCTGTTTAAGATGGAACTGTGCTCTTTCACTGCACTCAGAAGTGAGAGTGAAACATGCCATGAAGCAGGATGATACTGTGATGGGTGATGTCTCCCTTGGTTGCAACAGTGCTTTCTTTCTTTTAGCTCTTTTCCCTCTCCATTCTGGCACAGGATTAACTGTATTCTCTCTTTAGCTGAATTCCAGAGACAGCACAACTGGCATCATGACAGCAGGTACTCCTGGCAGAAACAGCAGATGAAGAGGAATGCACTAGCTCAGCTCCAAAGGAACTGATGCTCACAACTGAATTCTGATGTAGTGGTCCCAACAAAGACTGAGAAACCAGCCACCCAGAGGCAAGATATAAGCAAGAACAGAGTTTCTTCATCTCAATGTAAATGAGATGAAGTCTGAAGTCTGGCTCATAATGTGTTCAAACCTAAGAGGTAAAGCTCCACAGAAACACAGAAAACGTACCACAGGTTCATCTATACACAGTCCTTACCACGTAGGAAAATCAACAAAAAGTCACGTGGACACTCACCCCATGGCAGACGTATTTTCTTGCCCCTTCCTTTCCCATTGCCAATATAACTCAGTCCAAACGGCTTCCGAAACACCTTCCAGGTGTGCATATGCTACAAGAGGGAGCCAGGTTTGCAGGGGTGCACAGAGGTGCTCGGAATCATAATAAATTAAGAGACTTGCTGATGTGCTTAAGTTCAGGGAGTTTCCTGGATGTGACTGGTAGAATGAGAAGGTGCCATATCCTTTCCACCCACCAGGCCACTTCTGTTTCTCCCAGGTGACTGTACAATGCCCACAGCATCCTAAGAGTGGCTGAGATGAATCTGGGCTAAACCACTGTTACTGCAGCCATGACCACAATCAGAGATACAACTGACCACAGCACTTTCCAATGCTTCCCCTGTCAGTCCTGATGCGGGAGGCCTCTGGAAGGAGTTTGCCTCTCTCCCAGTATGCAGTGCAAATATATACATGCTGTAAACATGAAACAGACTGGTAATTAATGGACTCTGTTCAAACAGAAGTAACAGTCAGACTATGGGCAATGATGAATACATACAACTTCTGCCTTCAGGCTGAACCCACCCAGATTTTCTTCATCCTTGGCACAACTGAAAGGCTTAAAATGTGCATGTAGCCCAAAGGAAACATGTCGACTGCATCTCTCATTAGCTGATCCACAGCACATTGTTTAACTTAAATTTAATATTCTGCAAAAAGATAATTGGGCTGTAAATACTGTTATAACCAGTGGAATACACAGAACTCTAATATTTACAAAAACTGAAGATCTGGCCCAGTATGCATCAGCCACTGTCTCTGACCATTCTACTGAAAGAAGACCTCCAATCCAACTATATTTAGTCCAATAAACAATGTATTTCCTCTTCCTGTGTTTTTCAGACCAGATGTGCTAAGGCCTACCATTGTAGCTGAGTGTTGTTTAATAGAACATCGCCAAAGTGGAAAATATCCCAGTTTAATAATGTAATTAACTCGGATCTTTATTTTTTTCCTTATTTTTAAAAGAAGACAGAATTCCTAGCTAACCTAAATAAATCTCTGCTAACAAAAATGGAGATATTTATTTGGACAGGCTGCTTGGTTGTTCTGGGTTTTGGCTTTTTCTGTGGGCTTTTTTTTTTTAAGAAAATTAATTCTGGGTCAACTTCAAGGATTAAGTCAACTCCAGATTTTGCTTGCTACAGGCATATTCCCAAAGATTTGGTTTAATATTTTTGGAAACATAAAAATAGCATCTCTTTTCCTTCTAGCTTTGTTCTTTCCTACTCAGCAAGCACAGAGTTTTGACCCTGTATTCCCAACAGAGCTTGAAGCTAGCGTGAGTCTTTCTTGTATCTGCTGGCATCTGCCAACAGCCTCATCCACACCATTACCAGACAAATCAGAATCCCTCCCAACCCTGTGCTGAAAAGGGCAGATCTTGATCTCTCGTACCACCTCACATGCAGAGTCATAAACACTCCCATGAAATATGCTGACAACATGGGTTTGCTTCTGTCCCACTCCGAAGTTAAAGTGAGGGATTCTTGGCTATTCCTCTCTAGCAATGCCGGCCACTTTGTGCCTCACCAACTTGAGCCTTGGAAGCCAGGGAATAATTTCATAATCAAATTTGTGACATATACCATAAGCTATTGCCTTTTTCTCTCCAATAATCTTAAACAGTCAGAAGAGGTCACCCCAGTAAATGGCTTTCATATGAAACATCCTCCTGCAGCTCAGGGATTCAATCTGTGAGCAGAAGGGCAGCTACAAGAGTCCAGAGAGGAAGGTCTGGGAGGTTAACAATATTTTTTGTCAGACACTATTCCCTTTCTTACTTTGGCCTGGGCTTCGCTCACAATCAGATATGAAAACCAGATCTAACATAGACTCCTCTGCTTCAGAAAATCATGACTAAAAGGGATTTCTTGGGTTTTTTTGACAGTTATAGTCCAGAAGAAAGACTAATTCTAGAACTCTATAATAAATTCTCGGAGATGGGGAGACATTAGGACCCATTTTCTCTGCAATAATCTGTTTTCATTAGTCATCAGATGCAGAAGCCTACAGAGAAGATGCTGACAGATGTGCAAAAGAAGATCGCTAGTATCCATTCCATTAGTGCCAATGTAAAAGCAGACAATGCTGGTGACAGCAGCACCAATTTGTCATCATCTTTTGACATCTAAATATAAAGCAACTTATCCCTAAAAGTGCAGGCTGGCAGTAGCAAGAATAGAAACTACTCTTCCTCAGAGTACCAGTTCTCTAGGATGCCAAACATCTGCCTAAACTAATTTGTGTGAATTTGGCCCATTGTTTTTAGCTGCTAATTCAAACTGCACTATGACTTCACGGTCTTGAGACCAAATAGCTTTTTTTTTTTCCTATTTTATATACACTTACTTAAGATGTGAATGTTTTATATCAGATTAAACTACTTCTGGAATTCAGTTCAGGTAGATCAAACCATCTCTAGAAGTAAGTGTGTTCACCCAGTAGTCCTAAGAGCAATCAGCACAGTGGCAAGTTTGACAATTAGGATGTTTTAGAGTTAAACCTGCACACAAATCACTCAACTGTGCTATCACTAAAGAACAATTAAACACTAACATGTTTGTAAGTCCTAAGCATCTAAAAGCCATATAACTTCATTTTATTTGTGAATTAGAACACCATGTCATTGCCACAACTTACTTGAAAACCTTTCTTACTAGCACCAAAAAATGCTTTTCGTCTCTATATCTGGGTATTCTTACAAACCTCTAAGCAACTCTGAACAACTTTTAGGCAGTTTTTGCCTTATGTTAACCTTAAAACTCAGTGTCAGATTTCAAGAAATTACTCTTTTTTCCTAGAACTATAGATACTTCTTTTACCATTTCCAACAAAGGAAAGAATGCACAAGGTAGAATTGAGTGTTACTATTAACTGCATCAAGTCTGTCAGGCATTTAAATTAGACTGATGTGGGATACAGTGATTAACTGTAACAAAAAGCATCTTCTAGCATCAGACTCATTCAGTTAGCTCATAATTATCAACAAGGAACATTTCAGTCCAAGTTCTGTAAACCCAAAACACTCTGAAGAAATGCAAAAGGTGCAGACATCACCTTATTTTCTTAAACCAATCAATCCTCACCCCTAAGTTCATTGATTCCTTTTGTCACACTTTTCCCCTTCTCTTTTGTTTTCAATGCTTTCCTTAAGAAATAAACCCAGGACTTGAAACCTTTCAGATGAAGTGATCTTTGCAAAAAGACATCTAATGTTTTTGTGTTTTTCTCCTTCACGAGCAGGCAATGTTCTCCTACATCAACAAAAAAAAGTGTCTGTGTTTTTTTGGAATTAAACAACATAAGGCAATTAAATATTGAGAAGCAGTCAAGTGTATGATGAACATGAACCTTCCCATTGGTAATGTGGAAAAGGAGGAGCTGAACGTGATCTGATTTGTAACCCCCTGTCCCAAGCCAGGCCCGAGGATGTTCATCTCTTGTAGCAACAAAGCAAACAGTTCTTGCCTGCACAGGTAGCATCTTGCCCATCTTGAGTGCAAGGAAGATGCTAAGCAGCTGCTTGCTAAACTGAAGGCCATGAAAAATCATTTGGCTCTTCACCGTAACATCAAACCTAATTCATAGGTTTTTGGCCTCCGGATTCCAAATGGTACATCAGTCTGTTTTTGAAAGTTTACGCTTAACATGTCTGGGGGGTTCCCAAGTATCACTATCATCTGTTTCTTCCTCATCCTCCTGATCGTCCAGCATTTCATCTTCCTCCTCGTTCTCATCAAACAGCTCTATTCCAAGTTCTACTCTTCTTTGCCTTTCTGCAAACCATTCTCTGACCTGCTCATATCCCATGTGAGATTTGGCTACCAGTTCATCAAGGTCTTGCTCATTAAGAAATTTGTGCTTCATATAATAGTCCTTCAGGATTGCTGTTCCAGTTTTAAATTTTATGACAGACACACCTCTGTCCCAGCAATTTAACCTCTTGCTTCCCCGAGGTCTCCCCCGAGGCCTTCCTCTCCCCCTCCCTTTTGGTCTTCCTCTCCCTCTCTTCCTTGCAAAGCCTTGGCCATTCAGACTGTTTGCATTAGCGCTCTGGTAATAGTAATACCATTTCAATCCACCATTTTTCCAGGCATAGCGAGTATCTCCAAACCAGCTCACAATTTCTGATCTTGGAAGCCCAGTTTCTTCTGCCAACTTGTTGTATTCTTGTGGAGATGGCCACTGAGTACGAACAAAGGAACTTTTGAGCATGTGCAACTGCTCTGGTGATTTTTTGCCTATTTTGCTTGAAGTGGAACACCCTGATTTTGTTCCTGCTGCTCCATCTCCCGCAGATGTTTCTCCAGATTCCTCTTTTGAGCTGCCAGCATTGCTTTCATTCATGTCAGCTCCCTCTTCCTTCAAGACATTTGACTTCCTTTTTTCTGTAAACCAGGCATCAATCTCTCTCCTGGTCAGTTTTGTTTGGGCTCTTAACCTATTCATCTCTTCCTCAGTAAGGACAGGGTTATTAAGAAAACTTGCTTGGAGGACTTGCAGCTGTTCAGCAGTCTTCTCTTTGAATTTCTGTGGGGCAAATTCAGGAAAAGTACCCCAAGATGACTTACTCTGCGGAGTGACTCCTGTTGGAGACTCATTCATTTCATCACTTGAATCAATAACAATGGTGGCACATGAATCATTGTTGAGATGAATTCCATGATTATTCTTTGAGTTTCTCTGATTGTAGCGTGTATCACTGAACCACTTTTTGATCTCTCCTTTAGTAAGGCCTGTTATTTTCATAAGTCTAACAATTTCTGAGTCTTGAGGAAACTGATTTTTAAGGTAGCTGACTTTCAATTCTGCCAGTTGTTCCTTAGTTTTTTTTGCTCGGATGCCAAAGGAGTCAGGATTCATCAGTGTGGATTCATTTTTGATAGGCTGAGGGGCTGGAATGGCAGCTACTTGTTTGGTTTCTGCAACAGGCTGAGCACTGTGAATCTGACTCTTCTGTAACTGTGTTTGGTTTGGGACTCCTGCTACAGTCAAAGCTATTGGGGCTGTTACTGGTAATGTATTTGTACCTGCAACTTGAGTGAGAACAAGTCCTGGCTGACCAACTATTTGGCATGTCTGTAAAATTGAAGGTAAACCATTGCTAGCGGCAGAAATGTGTGCTGGAATAACAGTAATTGTCTGTGGCACAGTATGCACTGTGCCATTAAATTGTTTCCTCCTTGCTTCCTCCACCTCCTCTGGTGTCCAACTCACTCCATGTTTCAGACGCTGGGCAGAAAACCATATTTTAATCTGTTCTTCCGTGTACTTAGCTTGAGTGGAAAGAACAGTGATTTCTGACATGGTTGGATACGGGAATTTGTTGTAGGTGTTAAGCAAAAGAGGATTGTTATCCAAAGCAGTATTATAGGCTGGAATGCTATTTACAGGTATTAGTACTTTTGGAATCAGGTTTGAGGTCTGTGGAGCTGTAACAGCTGTTATAACCTGTGCCACCCCAGGCTGAAGCACTGGTGCCGGGGTCACGACTGCTCCGGCCATGTCTGCTGCACTGCAAACAACTGAATGACTTGGTTTTGACTCAGAAACAGACGGTGGGGGGTTTTCTACTACTTCTTCAGAGTTTGGGTCATTTTCAGTTCCCTTTTCTTCACCAGGAATGTCATCAACTACACTGTGGAAAACAGCAATACGTTTAGTCTCGGTTTTGTTTTTCATCATTTTCATTATAGGAGTTTTGCTAATTGAAATCCCTGAAGAGGGGACCTCAGAAGAGTCAGCCTGTCCAGCATTTTCTTCTCTAACAAAACTCCCATCAAAAGTGAGATCATTTACTGTCTGTTCAAAGATTGTCTGGTTATTACGTTTCACCATGGTCAATTTAAAATTCTCCTCTCCAGGATGGTGCTTCAAATTATGTTCTGAGAGGGCATCATATCTTTTGGTAAGGAAATTACATTCTAAACAAACGTAGGATGAATTTAATACTACGTTGGGGTGTTCTGAATCCACATGAAAAGTAAACATATTGAGATCTGGAGTCTGAAAAGTACAGTATTTACACTCATAACCACCTTCTACTTTATTTGTGTTTTTCTGATTGTCTGAATCCACATACTCATGAACATCCTCATCACTTGTTACACTCTCTGCTGTAGGGTTATCTGCTGGTGTGAGCACAGGTGGTCCTTCCTCCAAGTCTGATACCATTTCTAGATCTGGATCCTGCTCATTGGCTAAGACCATGCACGGTGTTGTTGATTTTCGTTTACTTGCCATGACTGTTACCGTGAAAATGGTAACGACTGGTCAGATACAGACTTAGCTTCGAGCTCTTCTCAATTAATAATAGTAATAATAATAATAATAATAATGGCTTTCGGTACTTCAAGTCAGTTCTTGTAAAGTCTCAACATTTATCCCATTAGCAGCTTTTCTTTCGTAGTGCAATCAGATTAAAAATAGATAGTTGAGGATGAGATGTTGAGACACACTGTTTTAAAGTCCACATCCACCACCTGTAGTAAAGAAGAGACAGTGGAATTAGTTCAATTTAAAGAATAACTTCTATTGTGCTACATGTTATGGTGTAAGGCAATTCAGTCCTTTGGGGTTTGGATGCCGCTGTTCATCCCCTGAAACCAGCAGACCCATTCCAAGAAGACATAACTGAAGCTAAGATAAGAAAGGCAAATTCCAATCCACTTATTACAGGCTGAAATTTGTTTCAGTTCATGTTAATGCAGTGACAAATATAAACAATAGAATAGTGTAAAACAGGGAACTTCCTGTTTCTTCAGAAGCCTTTTTCTTGGCACAGTGCTGAGTCAGTCTTTCCCTTGGATTGCTTTGCCTAAGTTACAACAACTTCTCTTCACTGTTCTGTGAGCTGAGGTCCTTCCTATCACTAACTTGAGCCCAGTACATCTCCACTACTGGCTCTGTCATGTCTTTCATGTCAGAGGCTGTGTGTATCCCAGAAAAGGCAGGTTTGGAGTGTTCTTCTATCACATTATACAGGCAAGCACAATCATGTGCAAGGCTTTTCTTTCATGTCTGAAAACAGGCAAAACAATGTCTTTGTAAGGCACTCTGACAGACAAAAGACAACTTATCCTTTCTTCCAAGCTTCCCAAATGTCATTCTTCAACTGAAGACCAATCCCAAACCAATAAAAGTTGATTGCTAGCACATGGCAATTAACTAAAATCTGTTTTAATGCCTCTGTGCATTAATGGAGACATGACTGATGGTGTAAACTGTAATAGAGAGAGAAAAAGCACTAAAGACTGATATCTGAAGCGGAAGTCAAACAAAGTTATGTATTCTCTGTTTAGAATTCTTTGTCCATTTCTAAGTAAAACTAAAGCATCACCGAATAAAGCTGAGGCCTAAAGAAATTCAGAGAATAAATATATTCTAAAAAAGCATAGACTGAAGTGAATTTTATCCCACAGGGACCACAACAATCTGCTGGAAATGATGCACAAATTTCCGCAAAAGGTTATCAACTCTGTAATAGCTTCCTTCTTGACAGAAAATCAGACACGGATTTCTCTTACCGGAAAACCCATAGGTACATGAATTTTTAGACAGTGGAACATGGTCTACTTCCCTAAGTGTGGGCATCCTCAAGTTCAAGAGGAATGCATCCCTACATAGCTGTTTCAGAATGTTTAAAAAGGGAACAACATGTTACAGGTTAAAAACCAAAGGCCATCTCTGTGTGACAAAGTCTTAAAGGAAAAAGAACAGTTAAATGGAAGAAAGGCAGATACAAGAAATGGAAGAGGAGAAGAAATACTGTTTTTCACTATAAGACGTGAGGATTTTTTCTATTTTGATTATGGGAGGCTGTGAATAGGAAGGAAGAGAAATAATCCTTAGCTTCACATTTTTTCTTTAGGCAAAACACAAAAGCATTCATCCACAGCTGCTACGCAGTGCTGCTCCACAAGTTCTGTTTCTGAAACTGTGTGTCACCTTACTGCTTCATAAACATCCTCCTTAAATGTTTTTAACACTCACCCTCTGCACTACTATGTAGAGAGTCACTGCACTATCTGTGACTAAATCCAAAGTGCACAGCCTCACATGACACACATTTTATGCCAAGGATATGGTTACATGGCATTAAGGACACTGAAAATGCTCAGTAAATCTTGGGTAATCATCATTCCAGGATGACAATTATTTAATGGCACTGGAGCAGAAAGATATTCTTCTTCCACAAGTTAATAGCGGCAGTCTGTAAAACTGAGCACAGAAGTGTAAAAGATATTTATTTTAATGTATGTATGAAGTACGTATTTCAGGCCACCTCATTTCTCTTTTCAGCAAGAGAACCATGAAGTAAAGCTAAATAGATCCATTTGTCTCAGTGTCCTGAGGGACAAGAGGTAGAGCATTATTAACTGTGCTGCTTCTCTGTGGGGCTGGAGGGCTCTTGACAAAAGGGAAGACAACTGCCAAGACAATGTTGAGCAATGCTCTGGGGGAAGAGCTGGGTGGTATTACCTAATGTTTCTGCGATCTTGAGTAAAATTTCAGAAATGCCAGAAATGCCTATTTTAAAAAGCAACTTAACAGCTAGTTTTGCTGACTGAAGTTGCATTTTGAGAAGTGATTGTGGTACTCTGCAGTGCCTCATCCCTAGCACGGCCCATAGGATCCACACACAGAGAAGTCTAAGTGAGCTTAGGGGCTTGCCAAGGGTCCCGTTCCGGGTTGGCCTGGAGTGCAAGTGAAAGCAACATTTGATCCGACATGCAGTATTGAAGCATGCTCAAGGCAAGGCTGGAGATAAGGAAGAAAATGGGAAACCTGTTCAACAAATCAATAAACGTTCTTCTCCAGTCTCCTCATGTACTCAGTAGTGTTCACCGTGCCTGTAAGCCAACAGGTCTACATGCAATTGCAGCACCTGCAGCCTTTTAGCTAAATCTGTATCACATCTCTGCTGTGCTTCAGTTTTGCTTACGGTGCATAGGCAGATTATCCTGTCCCTCCTCTGTTTACCAAGATAGCAACATGTTTTTTTGATGCAAACAGGTCTCAGAAAAAGAAAGCTGAATCTGTGCTCTTCTGATGACACTATGTAAGATGGGGTTTTTTTAAAAAAGGATGTTGTGATGTCAAAACCCTGTTTAATTCATGGCTATGAAGAGCTATGACAGCATTCATTAAAATCTCAACCCTTGCAACCCTTTCCAGCCTTCTTTCCTCTACAGACTTTACAGAAACCTCCATGCCCTCCTCCTTGGTGCTGATGTGATTATTCTACCTGTAGCACCCTGCTTGACATGTACTCTCAATTTAGCAGGGGATTATGAAAACTCACAGTTACGAAGTTTATCCAATCAGTTATGCATCATCCTTGGAATCTTCAGTTCCTCTAAAATACCTCTCCTGCTCTCCTTACAGGAGTGTGTGGGACCTTGCCATGTAGCTCGACTTCAGTAAGATCTGCAACATTCTGTACCAGTAGACCAATGACTCCAACAAAAAATGAAATCAGATTGTCTTGACAGTGTGGTTTTGACAAATCCACCTTTTTAAGAACCTTGTTACAATTCTCTAGGTTCTTACAGACTGATTTTTACTAAGTTCTTCCTGTATTGAGCTGGGAATGAAGATCCCTTCAACCAACCTGTGATTCACTTATGTGTTTTCCTCCTCTGCTCAAGCAGAGCAGGGTCCTTGGTTAAGACTGGGCAGTCTTGTGCCCAGTATTGTGCTTGCCTGTCTCAAGTCCACTGAAACCTCCCCCATATTCCATGAATTCCTGAAGGTCATCACTAATGGTTCAGAGAATGCTTTTGCTTGTCCCTTACGTACCTTAAGGTCAAATATGTGACAAAATATTGTTAAAGATTTTATCTTTTTATCCCTCCCTGTGAATACTGACATTCAAATACAAATATGGTTTGCAATGAAATAATCCAGGTGTTTATTTTATCTCAAAACCAGCATTTTTTAATAAAAGAATCTGAAGAAAACCTTTCAATTATTTACACTGCAATCCCCTTCTGTAATTTCACCTCCGATTTTAATAGAATTGACATTCCTAGCAAATCAGCCCACAAAACAGATGTTTTTATAGGAACATAAACCAGCAAGTGCAGGCATACTTTTTTGAAAGTCCAGGATCTGATATTTTATCTTTCAGCAGGCAATTTCTCAGGACACTGTTCTTCAGACACAAACCATAAACAGTTAGCAATCCCCATTAATTAATAATTATATCAAGACAGATTCATTCTAGAGCAGAATTCAACATTGAAAGTTGTCTTTATAGCCGATTTGAATGAAGACATATAAGTATTTTCTAAATTGAGGCAGAAACCTTCTGCCCATTTGATTACAGTTTGAGAACAAAAAGACAGAGAGTCAACCACAGAAGACACACATGAAAGAACCTGCTTCCAGAAAAAAATTTTTTACTCACTTCCTCCTCCCCTCCCCCCCAAACAAGAGTAGCTGATGCAGAAAGAAAAATAAGTTTACAGAAAATGTTCACTGTGTGTTCAGGGTCTATGCTTTGTGAAAAAGCATTGCTGTATGACACTTCCATCCAGCATGCAGGAAAAGCATGGCAACAAAAAATCCAACCCCATGTAATGTGATTTTAAGAATATGCTCAGAGTGGCTTAGGAGAAGATGAAGCAATAGAACCTGCTTCTAATATCTAAATCCACCTAGATTACAAATTGCCTACGACCTCTCTCAACACACAAAATGCTGCCTTCTTATAATCCATGACAATTTGCAGTTGTTGATCCTTTGTTTAACCTCCTTCTACTACCATTTATTCAGAGTAGATGTATCTGTGTCAGAAACTATTCTGCAGAGAGCTCAGTGTAGGCTAATATACTCTGATCTGTGCAGCCTCTCAGTGAAAAGGGTGAAGGACTTTGTTGTAGAGTGCCATTTTCTTCAGTTGTTCATTATCTGCGAAGTTCAGAAGGCCTTACTGCTTATGACTCCAAAATAAAGCCGTATCTCTATGTTAATCCTGCAATATTCACATTTGATTCCTCCTTAAAATAAGGTCTTATACTAATCCAACATGGGAGTGAAACTTGTCAAACTGATTTCAGCAGAATTCCTCATGTATTACCAAGATAAAGCCCACTTAGGGTCCTTGCTGCATTAGGACTGGTAATGAGGGAGGCAAGTACCAAAAGCTGCTGTACTGCCCGCACAGAGCTCCAGGCTGTGCCAAAGCCAGACCCGTGATGGAGCACTGGAAAGCTGACACAAAGCCCAGCAGAGGCTGAAGGGAGCCTGCCACAGGACATGTGACTAGACTTTCTCAGTTACTTCCTCTCAGTGCTGGTTTTAATGGGTAACAAACAGTTCCATCAAAGTAAAGGTCAGAATTTCATGCCAGAAGCAACCACTAAATGACCTACATTATCTTTCTCTATTGCACAATATACCCCAGGTACCTCTACGGAGAGCACAGTAACTTGTGCCCCTGCTTTCGATAGAGAAAGCCACAGCCATGTATCTGATCATATAAAGCTAATGAACAAACATCTTGAGTACTTAACAACTAGTGGTGCACTGATGAAGGCATACCTTTAATGGTCCATGTCTCTGCTCCTCAGTCACATGGCAGGTATTTTCTGTGTGACACAGACACCTTTGGCAGCTACACCTCCCATGGGCAGACCTTTGTTTTATTGACTCTGAAGTGTCCAATTCAAACCATGAACACTCAGTACTTTTAATGTCAGACATATCTGCATGACTGTTTTTGAAAGTGAGTATCAGACTTATCATACCCAATAAAATGGCAGCAGTTGGGGAATTCTTTTTTCTTTGCATAGTTACAGCTGTTTTAATTGCTGTGCTGTTACATAGAAAAAAGAGAAGATGAAGAAATAAATTACTGACATGAAGAGAAATTTTAATGTGTTCTGCGTTGAATAAACATTTAATTCAACTCTCCAAACACTTCATGTTGGCTTTAAAAAAATTAAAACACTAAGAAATTATTAATTTTAAGAACTGTTTATCAAAAAAGCTATTCCTTAAAATACCAAAACGAAAGGTTTTATTCTCATGGGATTTCTTTCTTTAAAATGAAACAATCTGGCACACATATGACTTCACAAAATGTTCCTTTGAACTTGATTCTGCTTTTTTTTCTCTCCCAGATGAAAAATTTCAAGAGACATTCATTTTCCCAGGCCCTAGTCCAGTGCTGCAAGTACAAGGCCTTCCTTCAACTTCTGGAGTTCATGTCCCCAGACACCTTTCAGCTTCTCCAGAGACCCAAGCTGCAGTCCTACAGATGGTCTCCTCGCTAGATAGCCCGACTCATTCCCTAGTCATCCCTGGTGCTGTACAGGAACCCCCGCGATTTCGAGGTGACACAGCCCAGCACAGATTGTCTCGCTTTCCTCTCCCCCTCCTCCACTGATTCCGACAAACTGTAAACGCCCTCGTCACAATGGAAACCAGATTTCATATCGGCTGCTTTCTGCTTTCATTAATATTTGGCTGTCATTGTTAAAATGGTACTTCTCAACAGCAATTAAGAGTATTAGTAGCACTCTACCCTTAAAAAGTAGGACTGGGTCTCAGGGCTTACCAGCTCCCAATGCTTTTATACCTTCTGCTAGGCCTGTGGCATTTGCAGAAGCCCAAGGAACAGCAGCAGGTTAAGGACTACCCTGATGTATGACAATACAAGAACCTGGACAGATAGAGAAGGAAGAATCCATTAAATATAGGTGGTTTAAAGCAGTCTGCAGATGTGCACGACAGGCATAAAAGCATGATCAAGAGCAGGTAATAGAACATCCTGCAAATTCTACCTTGGGTACAAAAAGGTAGTGACACATTATGACTCATAGTTCTACTTTCTCTTTTTTTTTTAAACAGCGGAATGCATTTCTCAGACCTTGAGGCCAGATCCTTGTCAAATTTCAAGTTCCTATGTCAAATCCCTGAGGCACAGAGCTGCTCAGAAAAAGAAAGATAATATGGCTTTTACATGAAGATTGCCTGTCTTCCTCTCCTTGCTTCCCTCCTCACTCTGTTAATTTTACTCTTGAACCAGCTAATGTTCCCCCAAAACTCAATGAACAGAGAATAAAAGCAGCCTCAAGACAGAAACAATGTGAGAAATTCTCATTTCAACCATCATAAGAAACTGAAAACAAGGACTTAGAGTGAACTGATCAGGTGACACTAATACACACTGCTGTGTGCTCCACATATGCACACAGACTTGCATACACCAGAACACAGACCCGTAATTTAAGTAACTTGTAAAGGATCCCAAAATACTTGAAACAAATGTATAAATCCAGTGCTTGTATTAACCACTGTTTTATGAATAAGGACAAAGCAAGGACTTGGGAGTGTCAATTGAAAAGCAAAAAAGATCAGTTCTACTGCATGGACCTAGGTAATGCCATGTCAAGATGAAGACTATAAGGCACATTTTCAAGGCTTCAACTGCTCTTTAGAGCCTCCTCTACCACTTGGTCCACTATGAGCTTTTGCTCAAATGTGCTTGCTCAGAACCTTTCCTGTGTGCCTTGGATCCACCTGCTTCCCACCCCATGTCCTCCATAAAGGCTCCTCCAGCCTTGCAGGTCTGCTCCCACTTTGTGAGAAGGTCAAGGACTGCAGAGTGCATAAAAAGTCCTTAATGTTCAGTGGCACATGATTTACATCTCCACTTTGGATGCAAAAAATGTGACTTCAGAGCTGGTATTCTTTTTAAGGTGCTACAGAATGTTTCCAGTGTCATATAATAGCTTTACAATTGTAAACTGAATCACATAAATTAAGAACAGACAAAATAAAGAATTGACCTAGTCTCTACTGACGGACTCCTCCATACTGGAAAAATGCAGAAGAATTGTATGTTCATGCTTGCAAGCACAGCTGATCTTATAGAAGTTCTCCGTGATGTTATCCTCTGACCTGATCCAAACAATGCTGCTCATGGAGCAGCAGATTAACAAGTGAAAATACAACATATAAGTTCCCCTCTCTGTATTCAGAGCACTTGGTCTAACTGCAAGTATTCCCAGTGCAGCACTACATTACTGCCAGGACCAGGGTGAGACAATCAAGCTAACTCAGGCTTGCCTTTCCTTGCAACACTAACATACTCTATGTCTGCTGCAGATGACTTTAGGGGCAGAGTGATGGTGGAGCAACAGCACTCCAGCACTGGTGAGGAATTATAACCAGTTGTCTGGAGAGTTTGTAAAAATCTGCCAGGAACTTCTAAGGAATTTCCATCCTTGCAAGTTTTCAAAACTTGCTAAGACCCCAAATCAACCCTATCGACCATCACAGAAAACTTTGCTTTGAGCAGGAAGCTGAACTAGACAATCTTCAAAAGTCCCTTCTACTCTAATGTTTCTCCTCAGGATTTTGAGATGTTTGAGCATATAAAAAAGAAAAAAGAGGACAGTCCAAGCTGCCTGCATAAACACTCTCTGCAGGTCTCAATTATCTAGTAAAATACCACTGTGTACCAAGTTAACCTCTGTGAAAAGCAAAGCATTTTTATTTGCAACAGTGACGTGACTCCATGCCCCTGCTGAGTACTGTACTGTATTCCTTAGATACTCCTGCTGATTTCTGTGGGAGATAATGTCTTATTCTATGTGTGACAAGACCAATTCTCTCACCCCCCACCCCACGCCCCCATCGTTCATCCACAGAGCGGATAAACATTGTTTACTGCCTATCAGTCCAGTGACAAAAAGGGTGAAAGACAGGGGACTACAAAGGCTTTCAAGTACAATGTGTAGATTGGAAAGCTGAATCTGAAGTACAGTCACTGCAGAAGTTGGAGAGACGACTCTGTACTTGAGTTAGCATGGGGTAATGAAGAGTCCTGAAGAGTCAGCAAATCAGAACAAGTCTCTTGGCCCATGGCACAGGGAACAGGAGACTTGCAGTTACCATGTTTCACAGGCTCCACTTCACAGGTGCTGCTTGACCTGGCACCCAGCACTCTCACGCTGCTCCCAGCTCACCTGAACAAAGGCCTTCAATGCAGCAGCTAAGAATCAACAAGTCTTTCACCAGGCTGGTTCCCTGTTCCACTGTTTCCCAGGCTAATGCCCTAAACTTTGATTGTGAACCCGACCTCTGTGACTTACTCTGTGCCAGACATGTGACCCCTCTCATCACTGCTCAGAGCCCTGGAGAGGACAATCCCCAGTTTGGGAGCCACTGGCCGAGGAAAGCTGGAGCCCTGCTCTGCTGGAGCTACCTGTCATGTGAGTCACTCCTGCAGGAGAAACACAAACCTCCAATGTTCAGTCCTGGCAGGGAAGTAAGAGAGCAAATCACTGAAAACAGACTGCCCACTTTCACTTTGTGTCTCTCAAGTATAATGGTGGAAAATTAGCACAACATGATGTAAGTGGAAAATCTGGAGTTGACTAAAACACTCTACTTAAAATTAATAGCCGTGGAGTTTCTTTTTCCTTTTTTCATTAGATTTAAACACCATCCAAACAATGGATTAGTTCTATTTAAAAAAATACAGGTAGCTTAAAGCTTCATAAATATCCTAGGATCAACATCATACTCTCACTGATTTAAATGAGAATGAGCAGTAAAATTTCTTTAAGAAATACTGTATGTGTTGGTAAAAACACATGTAAGAGGTAATAGAAAAGCCTAAAACACATTACACAGCACAAAACAGCATGAGAGTTGGGAAGAAAGGAAGAGAAGAATTGGTATTATGTCTAAACCACCTATTATTTAGACTCCAAGTTTTAATCAGGAAGATTTTGTTCATTTACATTAATGTTTCAAGAACACACTGAAGACATTCCCTCATATGAGAAACACCGATCTTATTTACTGACATTAAACCAGACATTACTGCTGGAAGTTCTGTTATAACTGTAAACAGCTCAGTTTTTATTAACGGAATAAAAGGACTTAAAAAAAAAATCAGTATTATAACAGATAGTTTTAGTTCATATTGTTACTTCTTAACTTAACTAAGTTGGAAATTCTCAGTGAAAATGCTGAATTATTGGCGGTTAATGACTAACCTTATACACAGAAATTCACTTTGTAGACATCTGCACTGAGTGAAGGTAGAAATTACTTCCTGAACGACAAAACTTCCTGCCTCAAACTTTAAAAAGCAGGACAGTTTTTTTTCTGTGTAAGATGTCCAATTCAGGCTTAAGGATAAGTTCTGCCAGGGCTAAAATCTTAACAGACATGGATACATCATCACAGAAACAATAAATTTAATCTAGGGAGTATAAAAAAGTATCATAATTTGTCTCACAAATCAGTAGGTTTAAAATAAAAAGTCATGTTTGTATACATGTACTCTTAGATATGCTACATATTTACAGTAGTTTAATAATACAGACATGTTATGCCATTTAGGTGCATTTTAAATTAAAATTTTAATTTCCAATCAAATGTAGTTTGACATAAATTTGGAATAACAGGAACTAATCATTAACTGAAAAACAAGATATGCATAATACACTGTTTTCTAGGAAAATAACAGAAGTAAAAACTAATACTCTGAGAGCATGTTGAGATAAAGTAACAATCCCTGATATAATTTATCCGTTTACAAAAAAACCTCAGCAAACTACCACAATATCAAACAATGAGAATCACTTGCCATTTATGAAAGTTATCAAAAGCATAAATTCAAATCAAGATTAGGAGAAATCCTAATTAGGATTAGGAGAAATCATTTATATCAGGGTTCCCTATGTTCAGATTCAAGCTGTGATCAAGTCACCTATTTCCATTATTCCGGGTTCCATCCATTAGGACTATTTTTGAATTAATGCATTAGTTAAATGATATCTGTGGGAGATGGGGTAATACAAAGAGTGGTCAGGAGAGGTAAGACAAACATGTCTGGTATCATTATTAAATCAACCAAATGAGAAGAACCCAGGATACGACTGGCGTGTGGTACTCAAAGAGAAAGTTTGTAAGAGTGTCCAAGTTTAGCATCAAGAATAGCAGGCCTGGAAACCCCATGGGAATTAGATGCATCTGTTGTTGTAGGCAGCCCCAGCAAAATGTTACTGGTTCAGTAGCCTGGGGCAAGCTTTTTCTTTTTTTCCTTCTTTTCCTTTTTTGACAGCCAAGTACAATATTAGCTTGCTTTTCTGCCTTTTTTTTTTTTTTATCATCGTCAAGCTGAGGCTGGGTGAGAATATTTTGTGTCTAGACTAATAAATGTTTGTAAGGATTTTGCAAGACTGGTTTATGGGAACAGAATCCCCTTTTTGTTTTTCTGCTGGAAAAAGCAGCACTAAAAGCAAATGAGCACCATCATGCATTTGTTTTAAATTGCACATTAGAGCACTGCTATTTTGTGTGCAATCAATACATAATTTGGAAGAAAGATGCTTTTAAAATTCAAAGCTATCCCTGAGCAGCTAAGGTTCTCTTGGAAACTGAAGGAGGAGTCTGAAATTATTGTTCTTTTGTTTGCATCCCCCAGTGGGAAAGGCAGCACACAACTAGAAACCACTGTGCTTTGAGACAGCACAAATCATTAAGAATAAATATCAATCCTCCCTCCATTTAAACATTAGATATTAAAACTGAATCTAGGACAAAGGTAAACTAAACAAACTCTTTCATTTTCAAGCTGTTATTCGGTTAAATATAATATCAAAGGGATTACATAAATCTTGTAACACTCTCTACAGAAATTTTAAAAAGGTACTTATATTCTGCAAAACACAGCCTGTCTAGACCCCAATTACAAGCATCAACTTAATCAGTTGAAATTACTGGGATATGCATGGGCCAAAACCTACATTTTATTTTTAATATTTGTTTCAGAGGGCGGGGTATCTCAAGATGAAATGGCTGACTGAGCTTTGGGTGGAAATGACTGAATCTTTCCACACAAAGTAGTGCTGAAGAACCTACTCTGGTGTAAAGCAATCTTCAGTCCCAAACCTCCAGTGAGCTCTCACCCTCAGCCTGTCTCTCTCTCTCGCTAGCTCTCTGCAGCAACAGGGCTTAAACACTGCCTGGTGAAGAAGACGGCTCCTGTTCAGTAATTCACAGATAGTGATTACTATCTGTAATTGAGCATTACATCTGCAAATAGGATATTCACTCATATAAAGCAGCATATAGTTGCAAATTCTGCCCTTAGAACTACCTTGTGCCCATACGCATCTGGCTTAAACTGCAGTCAAAGTATTCCCCACTCCTTGTCATCATCCATGGAAATATTAATATACTGGAAACAAAAGAATTTTGTTTTAATTAATATACTTTAAAACAAAAGAATCTGAACTATAATTTCAGTGCACACAGTGATGTAAAACTTGTCCCTCTCTGGACATTACGTACAATGATTATTATCTCTTTCTAAGGACACGTGCTTGTGACTATTTCTTTACTATGTGTAGAAAGAGTAAACTTACTTTTCTTCAATATTACTCTTTTCTCCCATCTCTTCCCTCCCTTCCCCCTAAAGAAACAAACAGCTGATATTAGCAAGGCCTTACACTTCCCCTGGAGGAACCCAGGAAATAGAGAGTTTAAAAAAAAAGCACTACTTATCAAGAATCAGAGCTAAAATGAATGGTTTTGGACTGATAAAACACCCAAAGTTGTAGGCATCTCACAAAAAAAACCTTGCCAAAAGTAGTTTATTCCCTGCTAAATTACTTCTTTTAATGCAATAAAAGTTAGTTCTCTATTCACCAACAAATTTAAGTAAAATGTATTAAGAAGTCAAATTTGGAAAATGCTTATAAGCTACAAGTAGTGAAGTTGTCTGTGTTTGCATTATATTTAAGCAGATACCTACAATACCAGCAAGGGATCTTGTATGGGCATCAATTCCTCAAATCGATCCATGAACAAAAAACCCAAACTCATATGACACTCCAGGTGTGGTGAAACCTTTTGTCAGACCAGATCCCCCCTGAGAAGTCTGCAGGACAGAGAGCCATTAAGTATTTAACATAGCAAACAAGGGTGAACATTGTGCAGTGCTGAACGCTCCAAAAATTCCACTGAATCTACAGATGCACTTCACCTTGCTGAAAATCCTGCTGAGAAACAGAAACCTCTGAGCTTTCACGCCTGCTCCATCTAACTCACTTGGAAACTGCTGCCAAGTGTCCAACTCCTCCTGATAAAACTTGGATTTGCAGAGTACTCTCAGCTCTCACTGATTTGCTGAAGGCATTTGATCCATTTATAAAAAGGCAGTAACTTTCTACTTTGAAGGTATTCTAAAGATTAACTAGAAATCTGGAGTTTTTGAGGAAGCACACAGCTGTAACTAACATTGTACTTCCAGTCTTCTACAGTCAGGTAGTAATAACTGCCCTTTCCTGACTCCTTCCCCACTGTTTCCCCTTTACTCTTTTCTGGACATACAACATTCCTAGATCTCAACCATCTGATTACCAAGACAGAACCTTAACCCATGCACAGAGCCAGGAGAAGAGTTTTAAAATCAACAGCATTTTGACATACAAACTAAGTCTTTCCATTGTAACACAGGGAGGAAAGTAATCACATTAGTACCATATTTTGTGTATGTTAATCTATTTCATAGCTTTAGGAAAGGCAAGCTTAGACACCTCTACCAAGATTGCCTTGGACTATACAAACATGCATTTCCATCTATGAAGTTCTTAGCACCTTTCTAAGCTAAAACAATGTTAAAATAATCACAGTTCTAACCTATAACCAATGACTCAAGCCCTAAAATCTCTATGATTGCCCAAATCACAGAATTCATTGTGAGCTAACAGCTATTTTCCATCTAATAAATGTCGTTCGAAGATGCTTTGACGATTCACAGTGCTGAACATGTGGAGCTTTTACCATAATCATTAGAAAGTTCAAAAGCTCATTTCTATCCTTCTGTCTGGTGGGGTGAATTTGGCGCTCACAGAACGACGCAGGCTTTGCCAAGCAGCAAGGGCTGGCGTTACACGCGCCTCATTACACAGCTCTGTCTGCCCACTCTTTAAACAGAGCTGTCAGCCTTCAAGTCTTGCTTGCGCAATGGCTTCAAACTGTGGGTCCCCTCGAAGCATGTGAAATTCCTCCAAATCCTACTGAGACCATTAGACCAGGAAGGTGAGCAGCATATTGCAAAACACCACCAGAGAAGGCCAAATTGCATGAAGTGAATCTAGAACACCAAAGTCACTTTCTTAAACGGCTCCAAACACCACGTGGAACCTGTTCTTTTGAAGTAGAATACATAAAGTTCCTTTAGACCTGTCAGGCACAAGCAGAGGTAATGCTAAAGAATGTTCACAACATTAAGTTCTTTGCTACTTCGAAATCTTTCAAGGAGTGCAAAAAGTAGCATATTGCAAATACTTTACAGTTTTTCCTAAAGGTTCTCCAATCACGCTACACCCGTTCCTCCTTCAGTCATCAGCAATTTTCCTGTCTTCTGTGCTTTAGTGTGACAATGTGTCTTCTGACAATTTTAATGGTATAAGAAATGTACACTACTTTCTGCCCCTTTAGATGATACTCTTTTACAGTGAGTTATACTGAACTGTAACATTGATTATGATCTCAAAGCTCTTAAGGATAAAAGAGTGGTACACATCTTCTAACAAGTGATAACAGACAACTTTTGCTCAATTTGGGCTGATCCCTGAAGCTGGTTAGAAAGAATCTACTGATAGTAGAGGCACTGTTCTAAGAAATACATTACAGTCCACTGAACTCTGAAAAAGACCTGAGTGGATCCCCTGAAGTTCCATCCAGTTCCTTGACAGAAAGAGCACAGAACTGGAAATGAACCATCAGTGAAAGTGGTGCAAGGCACAAAATTAGGAAATGTCATCTGGCTGGTACAGGATAAGGAAATGTATCATTTTGGTGGCTTCCACCTCCACAAAAAAAGAAGGAACTGTTTATGCAGCAAAATGGTTTGACTATTTGGGAAAGTCCTCAACTAGCTATGAAAACTAAAAAAAAAAAAAAAAGGAAAAAAGAGGAAAGATGAATTGGAATGAAAGACTAAATTTGAATTAATAAAACTAATAATGCTGAAAATGTAAGTAGTCACATCCCTTTAATGCCTAATTTGGCAATATTAGAAATTTAAATAATAACAGAAAATTGTATTCTTATAGGTATACAGTCAGCAAAGGCAATGCTGCTGACAGGTAGTGGAGAACTACACAAGCAGAACGCTACAATCAGTATTGCTGCCTATTTAGGAAATAGGAAGCAAACAAAAGGGAAAATGGGACTATACTGAAAATGGCATCACTTGTTTACAAGTTCCTGACAACTCAGAGGCAAACCATCTTGGGCATTTATGGATCAATGACCTCGCATCTAAAGCACAAGGACAGGGAATATTGACCATTAATACACAGAAGAGAACCGCATGTCCATGCACTCAGCTAAAAATGTTCAGAACATTCCCTCATGCCATGACCCCAAAACGGTTATCACACAGGATTTTAACAGACACTGATTGTTCTGAAAATTTTACAGCAAGGTCGGGATTTATAAAAATTAGAAAACATAAAACCACTGAATTTGATACTGTGAAATCTTTACTAGACCTCAATTTGATAGGTAAAGAGAAACTGATCACAAAGATAAAGATTAGCCATAGCTTAGCTGCGTTTTGGTTGTATTTATTATTTGCAAACAGAAAAAGCCACGAGTTATGTGTAGTACTTGGATCTTTAAAAGTTCCAGCTTCGTAAAGCTGCAAAAAATCCTGAACTCAGATTCAAGGAAATAATCTGACTTCGAAGACAAATAACTGTTTTTCAAATAAGACTCTTCTAAAGTTACACACAAACAAATGGGTCACCAATCACAACTAGATGAGAAAGTTAACCCAAAATTTAAACCTTTCCCTCAGACTACATATAAACAAATGGTGGAAAATCTCAAGGGGAAAATCTCAGTGATAGCAATAAGCTTAACTAAAATGCTACAAACGGCCCAGTGAAGCAAAAGACACAAGAAACAGCCTTCTGAATACATTAGGAACAAAAGGAATCCTAGCAATATTACAACATCCATTATTTGATAGAAATTCTTCGGTATGGAGAATCTACAAAAGGGAGAATTGTTCGATACATAGCTCTAAGTCTCCAACAGTAAGTATTGTGAAAAACTTTGTGATAAATATTGTCTATTCCTGTAATAAACAACAGTTATAAATGACAGTAATTAAGACTAGATATCAGGACACTGGATCCAGCTAAAAGCATTCATATCAAGAGAGGTGTTGCAAGAGAGGAAATAATCCAGAAGAGAGCCACGAGAAACATTAGAGAAGTAGAAAAGTAAGCCTCCCAAAGGAAAGCTTTGCCTCAAACTACTGTTTTACAAAGTCAGGTTTGGGGACAATCATAGTAAACATACACACAATTACCCAAATGTGGTAGCAGAGGGCTTTTCAGTCCAGCAAAGATACAAGAACCACTAGCCTAAACTTAAAAGCAAATAATTTCAGTTACACAAAATGGCATCTACTTCTAATCCACTCAGGGGAATTCATTTAACAACATCAGAGAAATAGACTGCCTTGCTGGCAATGTTTAAAGAAAGTAACAAAAGGGTTTCTAAATGATGCATTTTTGCTCCAAGAGGTCTTAATTCAGGGCAGTCCTCTAGTCTGCATCACACAGGTTGTTTTAAACAGGGTTTCTGTAAGTTCTCCCAAGCTTTCTTTTTTTTGGCATGAAATCCTTCTGAATAAAAACAAAAAAAACAGACTGCTGGTGAAAACCAACAGCACAGGTTTTAAAATTCCTCTCTCATTCCTACGTTTGAGGGAATATTTGTTTCCATGTAACAAGTTTCATAACAAAATCCACTTTTCATTTACACAATGTTTTTATGCATTTTGAAATGCTCAGTATACTCTCTGTGTATGTCTTATTTTAAAAATACGTGGCACCTATGCCAGCTTGCAGACTGAGACATCTCAGCCTTCACTATTTTACATGACACTTTGTACACAGTAAACTTCTCCATCTTTCCATTAACTATTTAACCTACCAAGCAGCTCAGAAATAAAGTGCAAGTACCTACCAGATAACATTCACTATTGCAGATACTCTGAGCCCTTTCAGAGATCCAGAACTGCCTCCATTACATGGTTTATTGAAGTCGGTGTTGGTTTCCAGTGCTGCACATCCTGGTATAGGGGAGAGCTGAGCATCAGAACGTACCCCAAAACCCAGGCACCCCCAAAGGAGTAAACCAGACATCTTCCCCAACTTTGCCTGCACATACACCGTACTGTTCCTCTACGCTCGCCCCCGCACCGCAACGCCACGGGATGCAAGAAAACTCTGGAGCCAGAACTTCATGGCTCGTTGCCTGCCGTCAGTCTGTCAGTCCGTTCGTCCGCCTGAGCGCCAGCGGTGACACCAGGCGGGAACTCGCCGACTCCTCTGGGCGCATCGGGATTGAACTTCTTGATTCTCCTGACTGACGAGTCAGACGGATTTTCCTCCGCCCTGTGGCGAGCAATGCCCCGCACAGGCTCCCGGCACCGGGAGGAGGAAGGAAGAAAAGGGAGAGGAGCCCGTCCTCAGGCTCGGAGGGGTTTGACCCCAGTGCGGACCGGGTCGGGGGGGCACGCACAGTCCCCTTCCAAGGGATGCCACGGCTCTGCCTCCGCTCTGCCTCCCCCAGCCCGCCCAGAGCCCGCCACCCCCGACGGGCGATGACCCCCGGCCGCGGGGGCAGCACCGCCGCCAGACAATGGGGAGGCGGGCGGGGCGCGGCCGCCCCACCGCGCCCACCCCGCGGGCGCCGTCCCCGCCAGCCCCGGCCCGCCCGCCCCCGCTGACCGGGAGCCGCCCTC